>NC_092149.1:5211518-5314018 GCF_045791955.1 Oncorhynchus clarkii lewisi | reverse complement strand
GATATGAATAGTCCCAGGATGCACTGTAACCACAACAAAACACAACACCTCGGGTCCTGGTCTAAAGCAGTGCACTACATAGGGAATAGGGCCCTGGTCTAAGGTAGGGCCCTACGTAGGGAATAGGGCCCTGGTCTAAAGTAGTACCCTACATAGGGAATAGGGCCCTGGTCTAAAGTAGTGCCCTACGTAGGGAATAGGGCCCAGGTCTAAAGTAGTGCCCTATATAGGGAATAGGGTCCTGGTCTAAAGTAGTGCTCTATATAGGGAATAGGGCCCTGGTTTAAAGTAGTGCACTATATATAGGGAATAGGGCCCTGGTCTAAAGTAGTGCCCTACGTAGGGAATAGGGCCCTGGTCTAAAGTAGTGCCCTACGTAGGGAATAGGGCCCTGGTCTAAAGTAGTGCCCTACGTAGGGAATAGGGCCCAGGTCTAAAGTAGTGCCCTATATAGGGAATAGGGCCCTGGTCTAAAGTAGTGCTCTATATAGGGAATAGGGCCCTGGTCTAAAGTAGTGCCCTATATAGGGAATAGGGCCCTGGTCTAAAGTAGTGCCCTACGTAGGGAATAGGGCCCTGGTCTAAAGTAGTGCCCTACGTAGGGAATAGGGCCCTGGTCTAAAGTAGCGCCCTACGTAGGGAATAGGGCCCTGGTCTAAAGTAGTGCCCTACAAAGGGAATAGGACCCTGGTCTAAAGTAGTGCCCTACGTAGGGAATAGGACCCTGGTCTAAAGTAGTGCCCTACGTAGGGAATAGGGCCCTGGTCTAAAGTAGTGCCCTACAAAGAGAATAAGGCCCTGGTCTAAAGTAGTGCCCTACGTAGGGAATAGGGCCCTGGTCTAAAGTAGTGCCCTATGTAGGGAATAGGGCCCTGGTCTAAAGTAGTGCCCTACATAGGGAATAGGGCCCTGGTCTAAAGTAGTGCTCTACGTAGGGAATAGGACCCTGGTCTAAAGTAGTGCACTACGTAGGGAATAGGGCCCTGGTCTAAAGTAGTGCACTACGTAGGGAATAGGGCCCTGGTCTAAAGTAGTGGTCTACGTAGGGAATAGGGTTCTGGTCTAAAGTAGTGCACTATATAGGGAATAGGGCCCTGGTCTAATGTACTGCACTATATAGGGAATAGGGCCCTGGTCTATAGTAGTGCATTATATAGGGAATAGGGCCCTGGTCTAAAGTAGTGCACTATATAGGGAATAGGGCCCTGGTCTAAAGTACTGCACTATATAGGGAATAGGGCCCGAGTCTAAAGTAGGTCACTACATAGGCAATAGGGCCCTGGTCTAAAGTACTGCACTACATAGGCAATAGGGCCCTGGTCTAAAGTACTGCACTACATAGGCAATAGGGCCCTGGTCTAAAGTACTGCACTACATAAGGAATAGGGCCCTGGTCTAAAGTACTGCACTACATAAGGAATAGGGCTCTGGTCTAAAGTACTGCACTACATAGGGAATAGGGCCCTGGTCTGAAGTACTGCACTACATAGGAAATAGGCTGTAATTTGGGACTCAGACACCTTGACTTAATGTTATCCGGTCGCTGACAGAGATGGCCCGCCTCTCTTCGCGTTCTTAGGAAACTATGGTAGATTGGTAGATGACTTGTTAGATATTACTGCATGGTCGGAACTAGAAGCACAAGCATTTAGCATCACTCACATTAACATCTGCTAAGTCTTGGCATGGTTCGTTCTCCTGTCTACAGCCTTCACATACTGTATGTCTCATGACATGGTTCTCCTGTCTACAGCCTTCAAATACTGTATGTCTCATGACATGGTTCTCCTCCCTACGGCCTTCTCATACTGTATGTCTCATGACATGGTTCTCCTGTCTACAGCCTTCACATACTGTATGTCTCATGACATGGTTCTCCTGTCTACAGCCTTCACATACTGTATGTCTCATGACATGGTTCTCCTGTCTACAGCCTTCACATACTGTATGTCTCATGACATGGTTCTCCTCCCTACAGCCTTCACATACTGTATGTCTCATGACATGGTTCTCCTGTCTACAGCCTTCACATACTGTATGTCTCATGACATGGTTCTCCTGTCTACATCCTTCACATACTGTATGTCTCATGACATGGTTCTCCTCCCTACAGCCTTCACATACTGTATGTCTCATGACATGGTTCTCCTGTCTATAGCCTTCTCATACTGTATGTCTCATGACATGGTTCTCCTCCCTACAGCCTTCACATACTGTATGTCTCGTGACATGGTTCTCCTCCCTACAGCCTTCACATACTGTATGTCTCATGACATGGTTCTCCTCCCTACAGCCTTCACATACTGTATGTCTCATGACATGGTTCTCCTCCCTACAGCCTTCACATACTGTATGTCTCATGACATGGTTCTCCTGTCTACAGCCTTCACATACTGTATGTCTCATGACATGGTTCTCCTGTCTACAGCCTTCACATACTGTATGTCTCATGACATGGTTCTCCTCCCTACAGCCTCTCAGGTCTTGTGGTGTTTGGGGGCTGTTGTGCAGTTTTCAATTCAGGATGGCTGCATGGTGACAGGGAGAGCCCATTCCAGCTGGTGCTAGCCTCACTGTGTATGTGTGTTTGGTGTGTGTGTGTCTGTTTGGTGTGTGTGTGTTTGGTGTGTGTTTGTTTGGTGTGTGTGTGTGTTTGGTGTGTGTGTGGTGTGATTGGTGTGTGTGTGTGTGTGTGTGGTGTATGTGTTTGGTGTGTCTGTGTGTGTTTGGTGTGTGTGTGGTGTGATTGGTGTGTGTGTGTGTGTGTGTGTGGTGTATGTGTTTGGTGTGTCTGTGTGTGTGTGTGTGTGTGTTTGGTGTGTGTGTGTGTTTGGTGTGTGTGTGTGTGTGTGTGTTTGGTGTGTGTGTGTGTGTTTGGTGTGTGTGTTTAGTGTGTGTCGTGAGGTGTTGTTTCCCATACAGACTTGGACCAGCTGGTGCCTCTCTCTGACAAATGACAATGTGTTTGTTAACAGTGTTCTCTGTCCACCTGCTGAGTTTGACTAGTGTGTGTGTGTGTGTGTGTGTGTGTGTGTGTGTGTGTGTTGTGTCTGGTGTGTGTGTGTGTGTGCCCACCTGCTGAGGTGACTGCATTAAAATCCTCTCAACAAATTACCTGCATAATTAACAGCTAAAGATCTGAGACACTGACAGACTGCTGGTAGTAATGTGTTGTAGTTATAGATATGATATACTGACAGACTGCTGGTAGTAATGTGTTGTAGTTATAGATATGATATGGTAGTAATGTGTTGTAGGTATAGATATGATATACTGACAGACTGCTGGTAGTAATGTGTTGTAGTTATAGATATGATATGGTACTAATGTGTTGTAGTTATATATATGATATACTGACAGACTGCTGGTAGTAATGTGTTGTAGTTATAGATATGATATACTGGCAGACTGCTGGTAGTAATGTGTTGTAGTTATAGATATGATATACTGGCAGACTGCTGGTAGTAATGTGTTGTAGTTATAGATATGATATGGTAGTAATGTGTTGTAGTTATAGATATGATATACTGACAGACTGCTGGTAGTAATGTGTTGTAGTTATAGATATGATATACTGACAGACTGCTGGTAGTAATGTGTTGTAGTTATAGATATTATATACTGACAGACTGCTGGTAGTAATGTGTTGTAGGTATAGATATGATATACTGACAGACTGCTGGTAGTAATGTGCTGTAGTTATAGATATGATATACTGACAGACTGCTGGTAGTAATGTGCTGTAGTTATAGATATGATATGGTAGTAATGTGTTGTAGTTATAGATATGATATACTGACAGACTGCTGGTAGTAATGTGTTGTAGTTATAGATATGATATACTGACAGACTGCTGGTAGTAATGTGTTGTAGTTATAGATATGATATGGTACTAATGTGTTGTAGTTATAGATATGATATACTGACAGACTGCTGGTAGTAATGTGTTGTAGTTATAGATATGATATACTGGCAGACTGCTGGTAGTAATGTGTTGTAGTTATAGATATGATATACTGGCAGACTGCTGGTAGTAATGTGTTGTAGTTATAGATATGATATACTGACAGACTGCTGGTAGTAATGTGCTGTAGTTATAGATATGATATGGTACTAATGTGTTGTAGTTATATATATGATATACTGACAGACTGCTGGTAGTAATGTGTTGTAGTTATAGATATGATATACTGGCAGACTGCTGGTAGTAATGTGTTGTAGTTATAGATATGATATACTGGCAGACTGCTGGTAGTAATGTGTTGTAGTTATAGATATGATATACTGACAGACTGCTGGTAGTAATGTGCTGTAGTTATAGATATGATATGGTACTAATGTGTTGTAGTTATATATATGATATACTGACAGACTGCTGGTAGTAATGTGTTGTAGTTATAGATATGATATACTGGCAGACTGCTGGTAGTAATGTGTTGTAGTTATAGATATGATATACTGACAGACTGCTGGTAGTAATGTGTTGTAGTTATAGATATGATATACTGACAGACTGATGGTAGTAATGTGTTGTAATTATAGATATGATATGGTAGTAATGTGTTGTAGTTATAGATATGATATACTGACAGACTGCTGGTAGTAATGTGTTGTAGTTATAGATATGATATACTGACAGACTGCTGGTAGTAATGGGTTGCAGTTATAGATATGATATACTGGCAGACTGCTGGTAGTAATGTGTTGTAGTTATAGATATGATATACTGACAGACTGCTGTTAGTAATGGGTTGCAGTTATAGATATGATATGGTAGTAATGTGTTGTAGGTATAGATATGATATACTGACAGACTGCTGGTAGTAATGTGTTGTAGTTATAGATATGATATGGTAGTAATGTGTTGTAGTTATAGATATGATATACTGGCAGACTGCTGGTAGTAATGTGTTGTAGTTATAGATATGATATACTGACAGACTGCTGGTAGTAATGTGTTGTAGTTATAGATATGATATACTGACATACTGCTGGTAGTAATGTGTTGTAGTTATAGATATGATATACTGACAGACTGCTGGTAGTACTGTGTTGTTGTAATGGACTACAGGAGGGTTTCACACAGTCTTCTGATGACACTGATATAAACCAAGGAGGAGACAGCAAATTTAAATGACAATGATTATTTTGACCAAGATAATGATTATTATGACCAAGATAATGGTATGATTAACTATGACCAAGATAATGATTATGACCAAGATAATGGTATGATTAACTATGACCAAGATAATGATTATGACCAAGATAATGGTATGATTATTATGACCAAGATAATGATATGAACTATTATGACCAAGATAACAGTTATTATGACCAAGATAGTGATTATTATGACCAAGATAATGATACAATTAATTATGACCAAGATAATGGTATGATTATTATGACCAAGATAATGATATGAACTATTATGGCCAAGATAACGATTATTATGACCAAGATAATGGTACGATTAATTATGACCAAGATAATGATTATTATGACCAAGATAATGTTTATTATGACCAAGATAATGATATGATTATAATGACCAAGATAATGATATGAACTATTATGGCCAAGATAATCATAGAAAAGTAATCTAATGAACAGGGAATGTGATTCTATTTTACTTCTTATTCTCAATCTACACTGAACAAAAATATAAACACAACATTAAACAATTTCAAAGATTACAGTTCATTTAAGGAAATTAATCAATTGTAATATATTAATTAGGCCCTAATGTATGGATTTCAAATGACTGGGAATTGCAAATATGCATCTGTTGGTCTTAGATACCTTAAAAAAAGTAGGGGCGTGGATCAGAAAACCAGTCAGTATCTGGTGTGGATCAGAAAACCAGTCAGTATCTGGTGTGACAAACCATTTGCCTCAAGCAGCTCTTACCCATCTCCTTCACATAGAGTTGATCAGGCTGTTGATTGTGGCCTGTGGAATGTTGTCCCACTCCTCTTCCGTGGCTGTGTGAAGTTGCTTGATATTGGCGGGAACTGGAACACGACGTCATACACGTAGATCCAGAGCATCCCAAACATGCTCAATGGGTGACATGTCTGGTGAGTATGCAGGCCATGGAAGAACTGGGACATTTTCAGCTTCCAGGAATTGTGTGCAGATCCTTGCAATATTGGGGCCGTGCATTATCATGCTGAGACATGAGGTGAGGGCCATAACCCTGTCCATACCGTAACCATGCCCATACCATAACCCTTCCCATACCATAACCCTACCCATACCATAACCCTACCCATACCATAACCCTGCCCATACCATACCATGACCCTACCCATACCATAACCCTACCCATACCATAACACTACCCCTACCCCTACCATAACCCTACCCATACCATAATCCTGCCCCTACCATAACCCTGCCCCTACCATAACCCTGCCCATACCATAACCCTACCCATACCATTCCCTTACCCATACCATAACCCTGCCCATACCGTAACCCTACCCATACCATAACCCTGCCCATAACATAACCCTACCCATACCATAACCCTGCCCATAACATAACCCTACCCATACTACCATGACCCTACCCATACCATAACCCTACCCCTACCATAACACTAACCATAACATAACCCTACCCATACCATAACCCTACCCATACCATACACCTACCCATACCATAGCCCTACCCATACCATAACTCTACCCATACCATAAACCTGCCCATACCATAACCCTACCCCTACCATGACCCTACCCATACCATAACCCTACCCCTACCATAACACTAACCATAACATAACCCTACCCATACCATAACCCTACCCATACCATACACCTACCCATACCATAGCCCTACCCATACCATAACTCTACCCATACCATAAACCTGCCCATACCATAACCCTACCACCACCCCATGGGGCACTCTGCTCACAACGTTGACATCAGCAAACCGCTCGCCAAGACATCACCATACACGCTGTCTGCCATCTGCCTGGTACAGTTGAAACTGGGATTAATCTGTGAAGAGCACATTTCTCCACCGTACCAGTGTCCATCAAAGTTGAGCATTTGCCCACTGAAGTCGGTTACGACGCCGAATTGCAGTCAGGTCAAGACTTTGGTGAGGAAGACGAGCCTGCAGATGAGCTTCCCTGAGACGATTTCTGACAGTTTGTGCAGAAATTCATCGGTTGTGCAAACCAACAGTTTCATCTCGGACGATCCCTCAGGTCAAGAAGCTGGATGTGGAGGTCCTGGGCTGGCGTGGTTACAAGTGGTCTGTGGTTGTGAGGCCGGTTGGACGTACTGCCAAATTCTCTAAAATTATGTTGGAGGCGGCTTATAGTAGAGAAATTAACATTTAATTATCTGGCAACAGTGGACATTCTTGCAGTCAGCATGCCAGTTGCACACTCCCTCAAAACTTGAGACATCTGTGGCATTGTGTTTTGTGACAAAACTGCATATTTTAGAATGGCCTTTTATTATCCCCAGCACAAGGTGCACCTTTGTAATGTTTTTCGGTTTTAATCAGTTTCTTGACATGCCACACCGGTCAAATTTGTGCAATAGTTTTTTTGAGAAATCCGTTTTGTTTTGCGCACTTTGAACATTTGGGTATTGTTTATTTCAGCTCATGAAACATGGGACCAACACTTTACGTGTTGTGTTTATAATTTTGTTCAGTGTGTATCTCGATCCCGATCTCGATCTCGATCCCAAATCCCAAATCTTAATCCCAATCTTAATTTGTTCATGGTCTGCTGTCCTAAAAACCCAACTCCCTCCCTCCCTCCCTCCCTCCCTCCCTCCCTCCCTCCCTCCCTCCCTCCCTCCCTCCCTCCCTCCCTCCCTCCCTCCCCTCCCTCTCTCCCTCCCTCCCTCCCTCCCTCCCTCCCTCTCCTTCTCGTTCTAAACGTCCTATATGTTGTCCTGTAATATCTCATTATGTTGTAGACTGTTAGTCAGCGTTTTAAGTGTACAAACTGACAGTTTCTCCTCATGTTTTCCTGATTTTTTCTGCTTCCCTGTGCAGCTGTGGCAGCAGGAAATACTGTTTGCTGATTCCTGTTTCTGCTGCGTAGCTGCATGTATTTCCCCCAGGTAGTGTAACCTGGGAGTCATATTGACATGTTGGTGTTTTCACAGCGCCGTGCGGAGGCCGCTCGACAGGGTCAGAGGGGACCGTCCTGTCCCCAAATTACCCCCGTAATTATACCCAGAGTCTGACCTGCGTCTACCACATCTTTGTCCCCGGGGACTTTGGTAAGTATTCTCTCTCTGGTTTAATTCTGCTCTTTCTCTTTCTCTCTCTCTCTCTCTCTCTCTCTCTCTCTCTCTCTCTCTCTCTCTCTCTCTCTCTCTCTCTCTCTCTCTCTCTCTCTCTCTCTCAATCACAAACTGTCCCTCTCTTTATCTCTCCCTCCCCTCTCTCTCTTTATCTCTCCCTCCCCTCTCGGTCTCTCCCTCCCCTCTCTCTCTTTATCTCTCCCTCCCCTCTCGGTCTCTCCCTCCCCTCTCTCTCCTTCTCTTTCCCTCCCCCCTCTCTCTCTCTCCCTCTCTCTCCCTCTCTCTCTCTCTCCTTCTCTTTCCCTCCCCCTCTCTCTCTCTCCTTCTCTTTCCCTTCCCTCTCTCCCTCTCTCTCTCTTTCTCCCTCCCTCCATCTCTCTCTCTCTCCCTCTCCCTATCTCTCTCTGTCTCTCTGCAGTTTGTGCTGCTGTCTCATAATGTCCCATAGACCATGGTTGCTGTTGTTCAGCTGCTATAGGTAATGTAGTGAACTGCAACAGAACAGTGCGGTGTTTCTACTGTATATGTGGCTCTACTGAGGAAGTAGGAGGTATTCTGCTTTACAGGAAACACAAGATAATAGTTCAACTCCAGTCCACTGTATTATAACTACTGACACCACCTCACATTACCAAGATTTGATCATTCAGGATGCGGACAGAAAGCCTTAACAGAAACCACGGTGGTTATATGTCTCCTACGCATGTAGTAAACTATAGCTACATTTTCAGCAACAAGATGGTGGCTCTACGTCGGGCTTTACTAACGAGGTGGAGGAATTTGTGTCTCGGGAGAAACAAAAAGCTGTGATTATAACTGACCTCACCTTTTTACCGACTCAGAGAACATTTGGATATTCAGGATAAAGTCAAACCAAAAACAAAAACCCACAACAGGTCAAGTGAAGGGTCAAAGACAAACTGGTAACTACTAATGAGGTGGAGGAAGAGTCCCAGGAGAAACACAATAGTTATCCCTCCGCCAGCTACAGTACTGTGACATGTCGGCTCACTGACCGCAGGTTACCGACCTAGAGACGATTTGGCCAATCAGGATGAGGACAGAAAAACATTATTTAGAAACCGTGGTGATTACGGTCTCCTCCATGTTAACAACATCAGGATGAGGACAGAAAAACATTATTTAGAAACCGTGGTGATTACGGTCTCCTCCATGTTAACAACATCAGGATGAGGACAGAAAAACATTATTTAGAAACCGTGGTGATTACGGTCTCCTCCATGTTAACAACATCAGGATGAGGACAGAAAAACATTATTTAGAAACCGTGGTGATTACGGTCTCCTCCATGTTAACAACATCAGGATGAGGACAGAAAAACATTATTTAGAAACCGTGGTGATTACGGTCTCCTCCATGTTAACAACATCAGGATGAGGACAGAAAAACATTATTTAGAAACCGTGGTGATTACGGTCTCCTCCATGTTAACAACATCAGGATGAGGACAGAAAAACATTATTTAGAAACCGTGGTGATTACGGTCTCCTCCATGTTAACAACATCAGGATGAGGACAGAAAAACATTATTTAGAAACCGTGGTGATTACGGTCTCCTCCATGTTAACAACATCAGGATGAGGACAGAAAAACATTATTTAGAAACCGTGGTGATTACGGTCTCCTCCATGTTAACAACATCAGGATGAGGACAGAAAAACATTATTTAGAAACCGTGGTGATTACGGTCTCCTCCATGTTAACAACATCAGGATGAGGACAGAAAAACATTATTTAGAAACCGTGGTGATTACGGTCTCCTCCATGTTAACAACATCAGGATGAGGACAGAAAAACATTATTTAGAAACCGTGGTGATTACGGTCTCCTCCATGTTAACAACATCAGGATGAGGACAGAAAAACATTATTTAGAAACCGTGGTGATTACGGTCTCCTCCATGTTAACAACATCAGGATGAGGACAGAAAAACATTATTTAGAAACCGTGGTGATTACGGTCTCCTCCATGTTAACAACATCAGGATGAGGACAGAAAAACATTATTTAGAAACCGTGGTGATTACGGTCTCCTCCATGTTAACAACATCAGGATGAGGACAGAAAAACATTATTTAGAAACCGTGGTGATTACGGTCTCCTCCATGTTAACAACATCAGGATGAGGACAGAAAAACATTATTTAGAAACCGTGGTGATTACGGTCTCCTCCATGTTAACAACATCAGGATGAGGACAGAAAAACATTATTTAGAAACCGTGGTGATTACGGTCTCCTCCATGTTAACAACATCAGGATGAGGACAGAAAAACATTATTTAGAAACCGTGGTGATTACGGTCTCCTCCATGTTAACAACATCAGGATGAGGACAGAAAAACATTATTTAGAAACCGTGGTGATTACGGTCTCCTCCATGTTAACAACATCAGGATGAGGACAGAAAAACATTATTTAGAAACCGTGGTGATTACGGTCTCCTCCATGTTAACAACATCAGGATGAGGACAGAAAAACATTATTTAGAAACCGTGGTGATTACGGTCTCCTCCATGTTAACAACATCAGGATGAGGACAGAAAAACATTATTTAGAAACCGTGGTGATTACGGTCTCCTCCATGTTAACAACATCAGGATGAGGACAGAAAAACATTATTTAGAAACCGTGGTGATTACGGTCTCCTCCATGTTAACAACATCAGGATGAGGACAGAAAAATATTATTTAGAAACCGTGGTGATTACGGTCTCCTCCATGTTAACAACATCAGGATGAGGACAGAAAAACATTATTTAGAAACCGTGGTGATTACGGTCTCCTCCATGTTAACAACATCAGGATGAGGACAGAAAAACATTATTTAGAAACCGTGGTGATTACGGTCTCCTCCATGTTAACAACATCAGGATGAGGACAGAAAAACATTATTTAGAAACCGTGGTGATTACGGTCTCCTCCATGTTAACAACATCAGGATGAGGACAGAAAAACATTATTTAGAAACCGTGGTGATTACGGTCTCCTCCATGTTAACAACATCAGGATGAGGACAGAAAAACATTATTTAGAAACCGTGGTGATTACGGTCTCCTCCATGTTAACAACATCAGGATGAGGACAGAAAAACATTATTTAGAAACCGTGGTGATTACGGTCTCCTCCATGTTAACAACATCAGGATGAGGACAGAAAAACATTATTTAGAAACCGTGGTGATTACGGTCTCCTCCATGTTAACAACATCAGGATGAGGACAGAAAAACATTATTTAGAAACCGTGGTGATTACGGTCTCCTCCATGTTAACAACAGAGTTGTCTTTCTATATGATTGCATTAATAAGACAGAGGGACTGTGTCTCAGAGAACAACAGGGCTGGTTTTACTAATAAGACAGAGGGACTGTGTCTCAGAGAACAACAGGGCTGGTTTTACTAATAAGACAGAGGGACTGTGTCTCAGAGAACAACAGGGCTGGTTTTACTAATAAGACAGAGGGACTGTGTCTCAGAGAACAACAGGGCTGGTTTTACTAATAAGACAGAGGGACTGTGTCTCAGAGAACAACAGGGCTGGTTTTACTAATAAGACAGAGGGACTGTGTCTCAGAGAACAACAGGGCTGGTTTTACTAATAAGACAGAGGGACTGAGTCTCAGAGAACAACAGGGCTGGTTTTTACTAATAAGACAGAGGGACTGTGTCTCAGAGAACAACAGGGCTGGTTTTGCTAATAAGACAGAGGGACTGTGTCTCAGAGAACAACAGGGCTGGTTTTACTAATAAGACAGAGGGACTGTGTCTCAGAGAACAACAGGGCTGGTTTTACTAATAAGACAGAGGGACTGTGTCTCAGAGAACAACAGGGCTGGTTTTACTAATAAGACAGAGGGACTGTGTCTCAGAGAACAACAGGGCTGGTTTTACTAATAAGACAGAGGGACTGTGTCTCAGAGAACAACAGGGCTGGTTTTACTAATAAGACAGAGGGACTGTGTCTCAGAGAACAACAGGGCTGGTTTTACTAATAAGACAGAGGAACTGTGTCTCAGAGAACAACAGGGCTGGTTTTACTAATAAGACAGAGGGACTGTGTCTCAGAGAACAACAGGGCTGGTTTTACTAATAAGACAGAGGGACTGAGTCTCAGAGAACAACAGGGCTGGTTTTACTAATAAGACAGAGGGACTGTGTCTCAGAGAACAACAGGGCTGGTTTTTACTAATAAAACAGAGGGACTGTGTCTCAGAGAACAACAGGGCTGGTTTTTACTAATAAGACAGAGGGACTGTGTCTCAGAGAACAACAGGGCTGGTTTTACTAATAAGACAGAGGGACTGTGTCTCAGAGAACAACAGGGCTGGTTTTTACTAATAAGACAGAGGGACTGTGTCTCAGAGAACAACAGGGCTGGTTTTTACTAATAAGACAGAGGGACTGTGTCTCAGAGAACAACAGGGCTGGTTTTACTAATAAGACAGAGGGACTGTGTCTCAGAGAACAACAGGGCTGGTTTTACTAATAAGACAGAGGGACTGTGTCTCAGAACAACAGGGCTGGTTTTTACTAATAAGACAGAGGGACTGTGTCTCAGAGAACAACAGGGCTGGTTTTTACTAATAAGACAGAGGGACTGAGTCTCAGAGAACAACAGGGCTGGTTTTACTAATAAGACAGAGGGACTGTGTCTCAGAGAACAACAGGGCTGGTTTTACTAATAAGACAGAGGGACTGTGTCTCAGAGAACAACAGGGCTGGTTTTACTAATAAGACAGAGGGACTGTGTCTCAGAGAACAACAGGGCTGGTTTTACTAATAAGACAGAGGGACTGTGTCTCAGAGAACAACAGGGCTGGTTTTACTAATAAGACAGAGGGACTGTGTCTCAGAGAACAACAGGGCTGGTTTTACTAATAAGACAGAGGGACTGTGTCTCAGAGAACAACAGGGCTGGTTTTACTAATAAGACAGAGGGACTGAGTCTCAGAGAACAACAGGGCTGGTTTTACTAATAAGACAGAGGGACTGTGTCTCAGAGAACAACAGGGCTGGTTTTACTAATAAGACAGAGGGACTGTGTCTCAGAGAACAACAGGGCTGGTTTTACTAATAAGACAGAGGGACTGTGTCTCAGAGAACAACAGGGCTGGTTTTACTAATAAGACAGAGGGACTGTGTCTCAGAGAACAACAGGGCTGGTTTTACTAATAAGACAGAGGGACTGTGTATCAGAGAACAACAGGGCTGGTTTTACTAATAAGACAGAGGGACTGAGTCTCAGAGAACAACAGGGCTGGTTTTACTAATAAGACAGAGGGACTGAGTCTCAGAGAACAACAGGGCTGGTTTTACTAATAAGACAGAGGAACTGTGTCTCAGAGAACAACAGGGCTGGTTTTACTAATAACACAGAAGGACTGTGTCTCAGAACAACAGGGCTGGTTTTACTAATAAGACAGTGGGACTGTGTCTCAGAACAACAGGGCTGGTTTTTACTAATAAGACAGAGGGACTGAGTCTCAGAGAACAACAGGGCTGGTTTTTACTAATAAGACAGAGGGACTGAGTCTCAGAGAACAACAGGGCTGGTTTTACTAATAAGACAGAGGAACTGTGTCTCAGAGAACAACAGGGCTGGTTTTACTAATAACACAGAAGGACTGTGTCTCAGAACAACAGGGCTGGTTTTACTAATAAGACAGTGGGACTGTGTCTCAGAACAACAGGGCTGGTTTTTACTAATAAGACAGAGGGACTGAGTCTCAGAGAACAACAGGGCTGGTTTTTACTAATAAGACAGAGGGACTGAGTCTCAGAGAACAACAGGGCTGGTTTTTACTAATAAGACAGAGGGACTGTGTCTCAGAGAACAACAGGGCTGGTTTTACTAATAAGACAGAGGGACTGAGTCTCAGAGAACAACAGGGCTGGTTTTACTAATAAGACAGAGGGACTGTGTCTCAGAGAACAACAGGGCTGGTTTTACTAATAAGACAGAGGAACTGTGTCTCAGAACAATGGGCCTGGTCCTCAATGGACATGGTATTCCATGGACTTCCTGTTACCCAAAATGCAACACCATAGTACATCATTAACTATCTTACAAACTTCTCCTCAATGGACGTGGTATTCCATTTTATTTGATTTTATTTCTGCCTTATTATCAATCCCTCTCACTAAGTGGCCCTGAATTGATGAGAGGATTGAAGTTATGTCCTCTTATCGAGCCAGGGGGACATTTCCTAAAGAACTCCATGATTGTTACACATGCTTGAATTAATCTCCGGGTTTGACAAGCTGTCTTGACAGTTAGGATTATTTTGTTGCCATCTTCCACTTCTCAGGGAGTCAGACACACTGTGTGTGTCCTAAATGCCACCCCAAGCCCCCTTCCAACATAGTGCACGTCTTCTGATAAGGGTCCATTAGGGTGCCATTTGAGAAGCTGCCTTCCACGTGGTTTTTAAATGAACGCTCCCATTTCGACATGTCTTCATGGCTGCTGACTAGACTGCTCAGAATGCTGACAAATGGCTGAATGGAGCATGAGGCTCTAGGGAGAGAAAAAGAAAACTTGCCCTACCTGTGACAATATATCATATCCCTTTACAACAACACCCATGGACTATGTGTGTTGTCTGCTTCTTAAAATGGCAAACCATTCTGTATTTAGTGCACTATGAAGGGCATAGGGTACCATTCAGGACTCATGACGGTAGTATACATCTGTGGCAGAGGACCTCCCTGATGTGTCTTGACCAAACAGACACTTGAAGTCAAGGGGTCACATCCCGAATTGAACCCTATTCCCTTATTTAGTGAACTACTTTTGACCAGAAGGGCCCTGGTTGAAAGGAGTGCATTTTAAATAGGAATAAGGGTGGCATTTGGGTTTGTGTCCTCGGTCGGGATGTATTGGTCTCAGCTGGGCTGGCAGAGGAAGGTCAGGCTAAAAAATCACCTCATAAATTCAGGGCCACTCAGAGGGGGTTGATAACAAGTACATTTAGAAATTGTTGCTGTTCTTGCTACTGGTGTTGCTGTTGTTGTTGTTGTTGTTGTTGTTGTTGGTGGTGCTGTTGTTGTTGTTGTTGCTGCTGTTGTTGTTGCTGTTTTTGTTGTTGTTGGTGTTGCTGTTGTTGTTGTTGGTGTTGCTGTTGTGGCTGTTGTTTTTGCTGTTTTTGTTGTTGTTGGTGTTGCTGTTGCTGTTGTTGTTGGTGCTGTTGTTGTTGCTGTTGTTGTTGCTGTTGTTGTTGCTGTTGTTGTTGTTGTTGTTGTTGTTGTTGGTGTTGGTGTTGTTGTTGCTGTTGTTGTTGGTGTTGCTGCTGCTGTTGTTACTGCTGTTGTTGTCGCTGCTGTTGTTGTTGTTGTTGGTGGTGTTGCTGTTGTCGTTGTTGGTGTTGCTGTAGTTGTTGGTGTTGCTGTTGTTACTGCTGTTGTTGTTGCCGTTGTTGCTGTTCTTCTTGTTGTTGTTGATTTTAATTAGCCAACAGAAACAGAGTAAACAGCCGACAGACAATAACACACATATTGAATGTTGTTGCTGCTGTTAGCCATTTGAATTGTATTTGTCTAATAGGATCCGTAGAAAAACACACACACACTGCCAGCCAATGTTCTTATGCTAATGTCATTGATGGTGTTTGCATGACAAAAAGCAGGGCGAGTCTTTGATGGCTAATGGTTTTCAGCCATGCTGCTAATGTGCTCTGTACTGTAGATACAGGAGAGGCACCCTATTACTTATATAGTGCACTACTTTTATATATATGGCCTCTAGTCAAAAGTAGTGCACTACTTTTATATATATGGGCTCTAGTCAAAAGTAGTGCACTATACAGGAATAGGGTGCCATTTGGGATGTATCCTGTGTAGAACACTACTGACAGACTGATGGACTGTACATGCTGTTATAACACTACTGACAGACTGATGGACTGTACATGCTATTATAACACTACTGACAGACTGATGGACTGTAAACACTATTATAACACTACTGACAGACTGATGGACTGTACATGCTGTTATACTATTATAACACTACTGACAGACTGATGGACTGTACATGCTGTTATACTATTATAACACTACTGACAGACTGATGGACTGTACATGCTGTTATAACACTACTGACAGACTGATGGACTGTACACACTATTATAACACTACTGACAGACTGATGGACTGTACACACTATTATAACACTACTGACAGACTGATGGACTGTAACCACTATTATAACACTACTGACAGACTGATGGACTGTACATGCTGTTATAAAACTACTGACAGACTGATGGACTGTACACACTATTATAACACTACTGACAGACTGATGGACTGTACACACTATTATAACACTACTGACAGACTGATGGACTGTACACACTATTATAACACTACTGACAGACTGATGGACTGTACATGCTGTTATAACACTACTGACAGACTGATGGACTGTACATGCTGTTAGAACACTACTGACAGACTGATGGACAGTACACACTATTATAACACTACTGACAGACTGATGGACTGTACACACTATTATAACACTACTGACAGACTGATGGACTGTACATGCTGTTATACTATTATAACACTACTGACAGACTGATGGACTGTACATGCTATTATAACACTACTGACAGTCTGATGCTGTACATGCTGTTATACTATTATAACACTACTGACAGTCTGATGGACTGTACATGCTGTTAGAACACTACTGACAGTCTGATGGACTGTACACACTATTATAACACTACTGACAGACTGATGGACTGTACATGCTGTTATACTATTATAACACTACTGACAGACTGATGGACTGTACATGCTATTATAACACTACTGACAGTCTGATTCTGTGCATGCTGTTATACTATTATAACACTACTGACAGTCTGATGGACTGTACATGCTGTTAGAACACTACTGACAGACTGATGGACTGTACACACTATTATAACACTACTGACAGACTGATGGACTGTACATGCTGTTATACTATTATAACACTAATGACAGACTGATGGACTGTACACACTATTATAACACTACTGACAGACTGATGGACTGTACACACTATTATAACACTACTGACAGACTGATGGACTGTACACACTATTATAACACTACTGACAGACTGATGGACTGTACATGCTATTGTAACACTACTGACAGACTGATGGACTGTAAACACTATTATAACACTACTGACAGACTGATGGACTGTACATGCTGTTATACTATTATAACACTAATGACAGACTGATGGACTGTACACACTATTATAACACTACTGACAGACTGATGGACTGTACACACTATTATAACACTACTGACAGACTGATGGACTGTACACACTATTATAACACTACTGACAGACTGATGGACTGTACATGCTATTGTAACACTACTGACAGACTGATGGACTGTAAACACTATTATACTATTATAACACTACTGACAGACTGATGGACTGTACACACTATTATAACACTACTGACAGACTGATGGACTGTACATGCTATTATAACACTACTGACAGACTGATGGACTGTACACACTATTATAACACTACTGACAGACTGATGGACTGTACATGCTGTTATACTATTATAACACTACTGACAGAATGATGGACTGTAAACACTATTATAACACTAATGACAGACTGATGGACTGTACATGCTATTATAACACTACTGACAGACTGATGGACTGTAAACACTATTATAACACTACTGACAGACTGATGGACTGTACATGCTGTTATAACACTACTGACAGACTGATGGACTGTGCATGCTGTTATACTATTATAACACTACTGACAGACTGATGGACTGTACATGCTGTTATACTATTAGAACACTACTGACATACTGATGGACTGTACATGCTGTTATAACACTACTGACAGACTGATGGACTGTACATGATGTTATACTATTATAACACTACTGACAGACTGATGGACTGTAGATGCTGTTATAACACTACTGACATACTGATGGACTGTACACACTATTATAACACTACTGACAGACTGATGGACTGTACATGCTATTATAACACTACTGACAGTCTGATTCTGTACATGCTGTTATACTATTATAACACTACTGACAGACTGATGGACTGTAAACACTATTATAACACTACTGACAGACTGATGGACTGTAAACACTATTATAACACTACTGACAGACTGATGGACTGTACATGCTATTATAACACTACTGACAGTCTGATGCTGTACATGCTGTTATACTATTATATCACTACTGACAGACTGATGGACTGTAAACACTATTATAACACTACTGACAGACTGATGGACTGTACACACTATTATAACACTACTAACAGACTGATGGACTGTACATGCTGTTATAACACTACTGACAGACTGATGGACTGTAAACACTATTATAACACTACTGACATACTGATGGACTGTAAACACTATTATAACACTACTGACAGACTGATGGACTGTACACACTATTATAACACTACTGACAGACTGATGGACTGTAAACACTATTATAACACTACTGACAGACTGATGGACTGTACATGCTGTTATAACACTACTGACAGACTGATGGACTGTACATGCTATTATAACACTACTGACAGACTGATGGACTGTAAACACTATTATAACACTACTGACAGTCTGATGGACTGTAAACACTATTATAACACTACTGACAGACTGATGGACTGTACATGCTGTTATACTATTATAACACTACTGACAGACTGATGGACTGTACATGCTGTTAGAACACTACTGACAGACTGATGGACTGTACACACTATTATAACACTACTGACAGACTGATGGACTGTACACACTATTATAACACTACTGACAGACTGATGGACTGTAAACACTATTATAACACTACTGACCGACTGATGGACTGTAAACACTATTATAACACTACTGACAGACTGATGGACTGTACATGATGTTATACTATTATAACACTACTGACAGACTGATGGACTGTACACACTATTATAACACTACTGACAGACTGATGGACTGTAAACACTATTATAACACTACTGACAGACTGATGGACTGTACATGCTGTTATACTATTATATCACTACTGACAGACTGATGGACTGTACACACTATTATAACACTACTGACAGACTGATGGACTGTACATGCTGTTATACTATTATAACACTACTGACAGACTGATGGACTGTACATGCTGTTATAACACTACTGACAGACTGATGGACTGTACATGCTGTTATACTATTATATCACTACTGACAGACTGATGGACTGTACATGCTATTATAACACTACTGACAGTCTGATGCTGTACATGCTGTTATACTATTATAACACTACTGACAGACTGATGGACTGTACACACTATTATAACACTACTGACAGACTGATGGACTGTACACACTATTATAACACTACTGACAGACTGATGGACTGTACACACTATTATAACACTACTGACATACTGATGGACTGTAAACACTATTATAACACTACTGACAGACTGATGGACTGTACATGCTGTTATACTATTATAACACTACTGACAGACTGATGGACTGTACACACTATTATAACACCACTGACAGACTGATGGACTGTAAACACTATTATAACACTACTGACAGACTGATGGACTGTACATGCTGTTATACTATTATAACACTACTGACAGACTGATGGACTGTACACACTATTATAACACTACTGACAGACTGATGGACTGTACATGCTGTTATACTATTATAACACTACTGACAGACTGATGGACTGTACATGCTGTTATAACTCTACTGACAGACTGATGGACTGTACACACTATTATAACACTACTGACAGACTGATGGACTGTACACACTATTATAACACTACTGACAGACTGATGGACTGTACATGATGGTATCCTATTATAACACTACTGACAGACTGATGGACTGTACACACTATTATAACACTACTGACAGACTGATGGACTGTACACACTATTATAACACTACTGACAGACTGATGGACTGTACATGCTATTATAACACTACTGACAGTCTGATGGACTGTACACACTATTATAACACTACTGACAGACTGATGGACTGTACATGCTGTTATACTATTATAACACTACTGACAGACTGATGGACTGTACATGCTATTATAACACTACTGACAGACTGATGGACTGTACACACTATTATAACACTACTGACAGACTGATGGACTGTACATGCTGTTATAACACTACTGACAGTCTGATGCTGTACATGCTGTTATACTATTATAACACTACTGACAGTCTGATGGACTGTACGTGCTGTTATACTATTATAACACTACTAACAGACTGATGGACTGTACATGCTGTTATAACACTACTGACAGACTGATGGACTGTACACACTATTATAACACTACTGACAGACTGATGGACTGTACATGCTGTTATAACACTACTGACAGTCTGATGCTGTACATGCTGTTATACTATTATAACACTACTGACAGTCTGATGGACTGTACATGCTGTTAGAACACTACTGACAGACTGATGGACTGTACACACTATTATAACACTACTGACAGACTGATGGACTGTACATGCTGTTATACTATTATAACACTACTGACAGACTGATGGACTGTACATGCTATTATAACACTACTGACAGTCTGATGCTGTACATGCGGTTATACTATTATAACACTACTGACAGTCTGATGGACTGTACATGCTGTTAGAACACTACTGACAGACTGATGGACTGTACACACTATTATAACACTACTGACAGACTGATGGACTGTACATGCTGTTATACTATTATAACACTACTGACAGTCTGATGCTGTACATGCTGTTATACTATTATAACACTACTGACAGTCTGATGGACTGTACATGCTGTTAGAACACTACTGACAGACTGATGGACTGTACACACTATTATAACACTACTGACAGACTGATGGACTGTACATGCTGTTATACTATTATAACACTACTGACAGTCTGATGGACTGTACATGCTGTTAGAACACTACTGACAGACTGATGGACTGTACACACTATTATAACACTACTGACAGACTGATGGACTGTACATGCTGTTATACTATTATAACACTACTGACAGACTGATGGACTGTACATGCTATTATAACACTACTGACAGTCTGATGCTGTACATGCGGTTATACTATTATAACACTACTGACAGTCTGATGGACTGTACATGCTGTTAGAACACTACTGACAGACTGATGGACTGTACACACTATTATAACACTACTGACAGACTGATGGACTGTACATGCTGTTATACTATTATAACACTACTGACAGTCTGATGCTGTACATGCTGTTATACTATTATAACACTACTGACAGTCTGATGGACTGTACATGCTGTTAGAACACTACTGACAGACTGATGGACTGTACACACTATTATAACACTACTGACAGACTGATGGACTGTACATGCTGTTATACTATTATAACACTACTGAAAAACTGATGGACTGTACATGCTATTATAACACTACTGACAGTCTGATGCTGTACATGCTGTTATACTATTATAACACTACTGACAGTCTGATGGACTGTACATGCTGTTAGAACACTACTGACAGACTGATGGACTGTACACACTATTATAACACTACTGACAGACTGATGGACTGTACATGCTGTTATACTATTATAACACTACTGACAGACTGATGGACTGTACATGCTATTATAACACTACTGACAGTCTGATGCTGTACATGCGGTTATACTATTATAACACTACTGACAGACTGATGGACTGTACATGCTGTTATACTATTATAACACTACTGACAGTCTGATGCTGTACATGCTGTTATACTATTATAACACTACTGACAGTCTGATGGACTGTACATGCTGTTAGAACACTACTGACAGACTGATGGACTGTACACACTATTATAACACTACTGACAGACTGATGGACTGTACATGCTGTTATACTATTATAACACTACTGACAGTCTGATGGACTGTACATGCTGTTAGAACACTACTGACAGACTGATGGACTGTACACACTATTATAACACTACTGACAGACTGATGGACTGTACATGCTGTTATACTATTATAACACTACTGACAGACTGATGGACTGTACATGCTATTATAACACTACTGACAGTCTGATGCTGTACATGCGGTTATACTATTATAACACTACTGACAGTCTGATGGACTGTACATGCTGTTAGAACACTACTGACAGACTGATGGACTGTACACACTATTATAACACTACTGACAGACTGATGGACTGTACATGCTGTTATACTATTATAACACTACTGACAGTCTGATGCTGTACATGCTGTTATACTATTATAACACTACTGACAGTCTGATGGACTGTACATGCTGTTAGAACACTACTGACAGACTGATGGACTGTACACACTATTATAACACTACTGACAGACTGATGGACTGTACATGCTGTTATACTATTATAACACTACTGAAAAACTGATGGACTGTACATGCTATTATAACACTACTGACAGTCTGATGCTGTACATGCTGTTATACTATTATAACACTACTGACAGTCTGATGGACTGTACATGCTGTTAGAACACTACTGACAGACTGATGGACTGTACACACTATTATAACACTACTGACAGACTGATGGACTGTACATGCTGTTATACTATTATAACACTACTGACAGACTGATGGACTGTACATGCTATTATAACACTACTGACAGTCTGATGGACTGTACATTCTATTATACTATTATAACACTACTGACAGACTGATGGACTGTACATGCTGTTATACTATTATAACACTACTGACAGACTGATGGACTGTACATGCTGTTATACTATTATAACACTACTGACAGACTGATGCTGTACATGCTGTTATAATGTTATTATGCAGTCAGTTCATACTAGAGACATTAGTTATAACATTAGAAGGAGACTCTATATTCTGTCATCTATACTAGAGGACATTAGTTATAACATTAGGATGTCCATACTAGAGACATTAGTTATAACATTAGAAGGAGACTCTATATTCTGCCATGCCCATACTAGATACATTAGTTATAACATTAGGAGTGTCTATATTCTGTCATGTCCATACTAGAGACATTAGTTATAACATTAGAAGGATACTCTATATTCTGTCATGTCCATACTAGAGACATTAGTTATAACATTAGAAGGATACTCTATATTCTTTCATGTCCATACTAGAGACATTAGTTATAACATTAGGAGTGTCTATATTCTGTCATGTCCATTCTAGAGACATTAGTTATAACATTAGAAGGATACTCTATATTCTGTCATGTCCATACTAGAGACATTAGTTATAACATTAGAAGGATACTCTATATTCTTTCATGTCCATACTAGAGACATTAGTTATAACATTAGGAGTGTCTATATTCTTTCATGTCCATACTAGAGACATTAGTTATAACATTAGAAGGGGACTCTATATTCTGTCATGTCCATACTAGAGACATTAGTTATAACATTAGAAGGAGACTCTATATTCTGTCATGTCCATACTAGAGACATTAGTTATAACATTAGAAGGATACTCTATATTCTTTCATGTCCATACTAGAGACATTAGTTATAACATTAGGAGTGTCTATATTCTTTCATGTCCATACTAGAGACATTAGTTATAACATTAGAAGGAGACTCTATATTCTGTCATGTCCATACTAGAGACATTAGTTATAACATTAGAAGGAGACTCTATATTCTGTCATGTCCATACTAGAGACATTAGTTATAACATTAGGAGTGTCTATATTCTTTCATGTCCATACTAGAGACATTAGTTATAACATTAGAAGGAGACTCTATATTCTGTCATGTCCATACTAGAGACATTAGTTATAACATTAGAAGGATACTCTATATTCTTTCATGTCCATACTAGAGACATTAGTTATAACATTAGAAGGAGACTCTATATTCTGTCATGTCCATACTAGAGACATTAGTTATAACATTAGAAGGATACTCTATATTCTTTCATGTCCATACTAGAGACATTAGTTATAACATTAGGAGTGTCTATATTCTTTCATGTCCATACTAGAGACATTAGTTATAACATTAGAAGGATACTCTATATTCTTTCATGTCCATACTAGAGACATTAGTTATAACATTAGAAGGAGACTCTATATTCTGTCATGTCCATACTAGAGACATTAGTTATAACATTAGAAGGATACTCTATATTCTTTCATGTCCATACTAGAGACATTAGTTATAACATTAGGAGTGTCTATATTCTTTCATGTCCATACTAGAGACATTAGTTATAACATTAGAAGGAGACTCTATATTCTGTCATGTCCATACTAGAGACATTAGTTATAACATTAGAAGGAGACTCTATATTCTGTCATGTCCATACTAGAGACATTAGTTATAACATTAGAAGGAGACTCTATATTCTGTCATGTCCATACTAGAGACATTAGTTATAACATTAGAAGGAGACTCTATATTCTGTCATGTCCATACTAGAGACATTAGTTATAACATTAGGAGTGTCTATATTCTTTCATGTCCATACTAGAGACATTAGTTATAACATTAGAAGGAGACTCTATATTCTGTCATGTCCATACTAGAGACATTAGTTATAACATTAGAAGGATACTCTATATTCTTTCATGTCCATACTAGAGACATTAGTTATAACATTAGGAGTGTCTATATTCTTTCATGTCCATACTAGAGACATTAGTTATAACATTAGAAGGAGACTCTATATTCTGTCATGTCCATACTAGAGACATTAGTTATAACATTAGAAGGATACTCTATATTCTTTCATGTCCATACTAGAGACATTAGTTATAACATTAGGAGTGTCTATATTCTTTCATGTCCATACTAGAGACATTAGTTATAACATTAGAAGGAGACTATATTCTGTCATGTCCATACTAGAGACATTAGTTATAACATTAGGAGTGTCTATATTCTGTCATGTCCATTCTAGAGACATTAGTTATAACATTAGAAGGATACTCTATATTCTGTCATGTCCATACTAGAGACATTAGTTATAACATTAGAAGGATACTCTATATTCTTTCATGTCCATACTAGAGACATTAGTTATAACATTAGGAGTGTCTATATTCTTTCATGTCCATACTAGAGACATTAGTTATAACATTAGAAGGGGACTCTATATTCTGTCATGTCCATACTAGAGACATTAGTTATAACATTAGAAGGATACTCTATATTCTTTCATGTCCATACTAGAGACATTAGTTATAACATTAGAAGGATACTCTATATTCTTTCATGTCCATACTAGAGACATTAGTTATAACATTAGGAGTGTCTATATTCTTTCATGTCCATACTAGAGGACATTAGTTATAACATTAGAAGGAGACTCTATATTCTGTCATGTCCATACTAGAGACATTAGTTATAACATTAGAAGGGGTTGATTTATTCAGTAACGTCCATCCACAGCCCACCATGCTCATATGCAGGCAGCACTTTGCATCTTTCCATTCATTTTGAATATCATTACAGTAACAGCGTCTCTGTTTGTCCTTTTATCTTTAATTATTCTGTCAAAAACTATGTTTACTGTCATATTTCAAAACAATAGCCTTTCTGCTTTTTATAGGAGATTAATTATCCACGGTAGGCAAACCTAAGCCTTGGGCTTCCTCAGTCCCATAAACATGGAAGACATACTGCCTGGGCTCTCTGGGTCTCACTGTTCCTTTACAAGGAGAAACGTTTGTGGACTAACTTGTGTGTTGTTACAGAGTTTTAAGAAAAATTAGGAAACTCATTCTTATCTGTGGTCCAAGCGGCAAACGTATGCTGTATGCTGGAAGGTTTTTATTTTGTATTTGTTATTGTTGTGGTAAAAGCCTGTCATGAAATGTTGTGTCGTCTACTTTTCCCGCTGGAATGTTTATGCCCTGTGATCTTGGGACGGCTTAGGCCACATTCTCCTCCCTCACAGGGGCAAAGTAAACGTTCTTCAATGTAAAAAATGGTGTTTAAAACTGGAAAAAAACATGAAAGAAAAGCAAAAAAAATATGATCTTCCCCTTTTTACTATTTACTGAGTCCGTGATCATCTCCTTTTTACGACTTTCATTAGGATACTGAGTCCTTGATCATCTCCTTTTCACGACTTTCATTAGGATACTGAGTCCTTGATCATCTCCTTTTCACGACTTTCATTAGGATACTGAGTCCTTGATCATCTCCTTTTAAGACTTTCATTAGGATACTGAGTCCTTGATCATCTCCTTTTCACGACTTTCATTAGGATACTGAGTCCTTGATCATCTCCTTTTAAGACTTTCATTAGGATACTGAGTCCTTGATCATCTCCTTTTCATGACTTTCATTAGGATACTGAGTCCTTGATCATCTCCTTTTCACGACTTTCATTAGGATACTGAGTCCTTGATCATCTCCTTTTAAGACTTTCATTAGGATACTGAGTCCTTGATCATCTCCTTTTCACGACTTTCATTAGGATACTGAGTCCTTGATCATCTCCTTTTCACAATTTTCATTAGGATACTGAGTCCTTGATCATCTCCTTTTCACGACTTTCATTAGGATACTGAGTCCTTGATCATCTCCTTTTCACAATTTTCATTAGGATACTGAGTCCTTGATCATCTCCTTTTAAGACTTTCATTAGGATACTGAGTCCTTGATCATCTCCTTTTCACGACTTTCATTAGGATACTGAGTCCTTGATCATCTCCTTTTTATGATTTACATTAGGATCCCCAGTAGCTGTTGCAAAAGCAACAGAGGTCCACACACAGAACATGAAACCCGACATGATACACAACGGTAAAAGACAAGAACAGCTCAAGGACAGAACTACATATATATATGTATTTATTTTTGACAGAAGGCACACGTAGCCTACATACCAACACACAGACACAGACTATCTAGGTCAAATAGGGGAGAGACGTTGTGCCGTGAGGTGTTTTGAAACCAGGTTCATTTGAGCAGTATGAGATGGAAGGGAGTTCCATGCAGTAATGTCTCTGTATAATACTGTACGCTTTCTTGAATTGGTTCTGGATTTGAGGAACTGTGAAAAGACCCCTGGTGGCATGTCTGGTGGGGGGACTGTGAAAAGACCCCCGGTGGCATGTCTGCTGGGGGGACTGTAAAAAGACCCCTGGTGGCATGTCTGGTGGGGGGACTGTGAAAAGACCCCCGGTGGCATGTCTGCTGGGGGGACTGTGAAAAGACCCCTGGTGGCATGTCTGGTGGGGGGACTGTGAAAAGACCCCTGGTGGCATGTCTGCTGGGGGGACTGTGAAAAGACCCCTGGTGGCATGTCTGGTGGGGTAAGTGTGTGTGTCAGAGATGTGGGTAGCTTGACGCTGCAAACACTTTGGGATTTTCCAACACTTGAATGTTTCTTATAAAAACAAGAAGTGACGCAGTCGGTCTCTCCTCAACTCTTAACCAAGAGAGAGAGACTGGTATAGTATTAATATCAGCCCTCTGATTACAATGAAGAGCAAGACGTGCCTCTCTGTTCTGGGCCAACTGCAGCTTAACTAGGTGTTTCCTTACAGCACTGGACCACACGACTGGACAGTAATTAAGATAAGACAAAACTAGAGCCTGCAGGACTTGGTGTGAAAGCAGAACATGTCTTGATTACGGACAGACCTCTTACGGACAGACCTCTTACGGACAGACCTCTTACGACAGACCTCTTACGGACAGATCTCTTACTACGGACAGACCTCTTACGGACAGCGCTCTTACGGACAGACCTCTTACAGACAGACCTCTTACTACGGACAGACCTCTTACTACGGACAGACCTCTTACTACGGACAGACCTCTTACGGACAGACCTCTTACGGACAGACCTCTTACGGACAGACCTCTTACAGACAGACCTCTTACTACGGACAGACCTCTTACTACAGACAGACCTCTTACGGACAGACCTCTTACAGACAGACCTCTTACGGACAGACCTCTTACGGACAGACCTCTCACGGACAAACCTCTTACGGACAGACCTCTTACGGACAGACCTCTTACGGACAAACCTCTTACAGACAGACCTCTTACGGACAGACCTCTTACGGACAGACCTCTTACGGACAGACCTCTTACGGACAGACCTCTTACTACGGACAGACCTCTTACGGACAAACCTCTTACGGACAAACCTCTTAAGTACAGACCTCTTACAGACAGACCTCTTACGGACAGACCTCTTACGGACAGACCTCTTACGGACAGACCTCTTACGTACAGACCTCTTACGGACAGACCTCTTACAGACAGACCTCTTACAGACAGACCTCTTACGGACAGACCTCTTACAGACAGACCTCTTACGGACAGACCTCTTACGGACAGACCTCTTACAGACCGACCTCTTACTACGGACAGACCTCTTACGGACAAACCTCTTACGGACAGACCTCTTACGGACAGACCTCTTAAGGACAGACCTCTTACGGACAGACCTCTTACGGACAAACCTCTTACGGACAGACCTCTTACGGACAGACCTCTTACGGACAGACCTTTTACGGACAGACCTCTTACGGACAAACCTCTTACGTACAGACCTCTTACAGACAGACCTCTTACGGACAGACCTCTTACGGACAGACCTCTTACGGACAGACCTCTTACGGACAGACCTCTTACGGTCAGACCTCTTACAGACAGACATCTTACAGACAGACCTCTTACGGACAGACCTCTTACGGACATACCTCTTACGGACAGACCTCTTACGGACAGACCTCTTACAGACAGACCTCTAACAGACAGACCTCTTACGGACAGACCTCTTACGGACAGACCTCTTACGGACAGACCTCTTACGGGCAGACCTCTTACGGACAGACCTCTTACGGACAGACCTCTTACGGACAGACCTCTTACGGACAGACCTCTTACGGACAGACCTCTTACGGACAGACCTCTTACGGACAGACCTCTTACGGACAGACCTCTCCCCATCTTTACAACCATTGAATATTAACATTTTTGAACAAGACATTTTACAACCTTAAGGTATCACCAAGTAATTTAGCCTCCTCAACTTGTTCGACAGCCACACCCTTCTATGACCGGATCCAGCCGAGGTCCAGAACTCAGGTTAATGATTTGTACCAAATACAAACGCTCTTAGTTGTAGAGAGATGTTCAAGGACCAGTTTATTACTGACTAACCCGTTTCCAAAACAGACTGCAACTCTTTGTTAAGGGCGTTTTCAGTGACTTCATTAGCTGTGGCTGCTGATGCGTAGACGGTTGAATCGTCAGCAATACTTTACCCACAAGGAGCCTCCTTATGGAGATCTGAATCATTAAAATGACTGATTTTGATGTTCATCACCACAGCATCTTGCTATCTAAGCATCTGAATTGGGTGTGTTTTTTTTTAACAGGTCAGCATACTGTATGTCTCTAAAACATCAGCAAAAACACATCCATAATGTCTTGTCAGAGCAATGGCCGATTGCAGTAATGCATCTGGGGCTGTAACAAGTTTTTAAAAAAGTAGCTAGCTACCTAGCTAGCGTAGCAAAGAGAGCGATTAAGGAAAGCCTAACCCTGGGGGTTTACTGTTGACTGTAGAGAGAGGGAGATGGTGTGGGGTTTACTGTTGACTGTAGAGAGAGGGAGATGGTGTTGGGGTTTACTGTTGACTGTAGAGAGAGGGAGATGGTGTGGGGTTTACTGTTGACTGTAGAGAGAGGGAGATGGTGTGGGGTTTACTGTTGACTGGAGAGAGAGGGAGATGGTGTGGGGTTTACTGTTGACTGGAGAGAGAGGGAGATGGTGTTGGGGTTTACTGTTGACTGTAGAGAGAGGGAGATGGTGTTGGGGTTTACTGTTGACTGTAGAGAGAGGGAGATGGTGTGGGGTTTACTGTTGACTGTAGAGAGAGGGAGATGGTGTGGGGTTTACTGTTGACTGTAGAGAGAGGGAGATGGTGTTGGGGTTTACTGTTGACTGTAGAGAGAGGGAGATGGTGTTGGGGTTTACTGTTGACTGTAGAGAGAGGGAGATGGTTTGTGTAAGCCTGAAGCCTTCTGGTGCAATACTAGAGTATACCCTCCCTCCCTCCCTCCCTCCCTCCCTCCCTCCCTCCCTCCCTCGCTCCCTCCCTCCTTCGCTCCCTCCCTCCCGCCCTTGCTCCCTCCCTCCCTCTCTCCCTCCCTCCAATCACTAGAACCCTGATTGCTCCCTCCAGAGTCAATGAGAATCCTCAAAGCCAATAGAAGTCATGATCATTGTACGAGTTCACCACCACCTGACTCATAAAAGCTGGAGCTACAGCAGTCTACATACAGGGAGGCTCCACTTAGCTGAACTGTACAGGAAGATGGCATTGTGCTGTATCCTACTGATAGATATATGGCATTGTGTTGTATCCTACTGATAGATAGATGGCATTGTGCTGTATCCTACTGATATATGGCATTGTGTTGTATCCTACTGATAGATATATGGCATTGTGTTGTATCCTACTGATAGATAGATGGCATTGTGTTGTATCCTACTGATAGATAGATGGCATTGTGTTGTATCCTACTGATAGATGGCATTGTGTTGTATCCTACTGATAGATGGCATTGTGTTGTATCCTACTGATAGATAGATGGCATTGTGCTGTATCCTACTGATAGATGGCATTGTGTTGTATCCTACTGATAGATGGCATTGTGTTGTATCCTACTGATAGATAGATGGCATTGTGTTGTATCCTACTGATAGATAGATGGCATTGTGTTGTATCCTACTGATAGATAGATGGCATTGTGTTGTATCCTACTGTTAGATAGATGGCATTGTGTTGTATCCTAATGTTAGATAGATGGCATTGTGTTGTATCCTACTGATAGATAGATGGCATTGTGTTGTATCCTACTGATAGATAGATGGCATTGTGTTGTATCCTACTGATAGATAGATGGCATTGTGTTGTATCCTACTGTTAGATAGATGGCATTGTGTTGTATCCTACTGATAGATGGCATTGTGTTGTATCCTACTGATAGATAGATGGCATTGTGTTGTATCCTACTGATAGATGGCATTGTGTTGTATCCTACTGTTAGATAGATGGCATTGTGCTGTATCCTACTGTTAGATAGATGGCATTGTCTTGTATCCTACTGTTAGATAGATGGCATTGTGTTGTATCCTACTGATAGATAGATGGCATTGTGTTGTATCCTACTGATAGATAGATGGCATTGTGTTGTATCCTACTGATAGATAGATGGCATTGTGTTGTATCCTACTGTTAGATAGATGGCATTGTGTTGTATCCTACTGATAGATGGCATTGTGTTGTATCCTACTGATAGATAGATGGCATTGTGTTGTATCCTACTGATAGATGGCATTGTGTTGTATCCTACTGATAGATAGATGGCATTGTGCTGTATCCTACTGTTAGATAGATGGCATTGTCTTGTATCCTACTGTTAGATAGATGGCATTGTGTTGTATCCTACTGATAGATAGATGGCATTGTGTTGTATCCTACTGATAGATAGATGGCATTGTGTTGTATCCTACTGATAGATAGATGGCATTGTGTTGTATCCTACTGTTAGATAGATGGCATTGTGTTGTATCCTACTGATAGATGGCATTGTGTTGTATCCTACTGATAGATAGATGGCATTGTGTTGTATCCTACTGATAGATAGATGGCATTGTGTTGTATCCTACTGATAGATAGATGGCATTGTGTTGTATTCTACTGATAGATAGATGGCATTGTGTTGTATCCTACTGATAGATAGATGGCATTGTGTTGTATCCTACTGATAGATAGATGGCATTGTGTTGTATCCTACTGTTAGATAGATGGCATTGTGTTGTATCCTACTGTTAGATAGATGGCATTGTGTTGTATCCTACTGATAGATGACATTGTGTTGTATCCTACTGATAGATAGATGGCATTGTGTTGTATCCTACTGATAGATAGATGGCATTGTGTTATATCCTACTGATAGATGGCATTGTGCTGTATCCTACTGATAGATAGATGGCATTGTGTTGTATCCTACTGATAGATGGCATTGTGTTGTATCCTACTGATAGATGGCATTGTGTTGTATCCTACTGATAGATAGATGGCATTGTGTTGTATCCTACTGATAGATGGCATTGTGTTGTATCCTACTGATAGATAGATGGCATTGTGTTGTATCCTACTGATAGATGGCGTTGTGTTGTATCCTAATGTTTGATAGATGGCATTGTGTTGTATCCTACTGATAGATGGCATTGTGTTGTATCCTACTGTTAGATAGATGGCATTTTGTTGTATCCTACTGTTAGATAGATGGCATTGTGTTGTATCCTACTGTTAGATAGATGGCATTGTGTTGTATCCTACTGATAGATAGATGGCATTGTGTTGTATCCTACTGATAGATAGATGGCATTGTGTTGTATCCTACTGTTAGATGGCATTGTGTTGTATCCTACTGATAGATGGCATTGTGTTGTATCCTACTGATAGATAGATGGCATTGTGTTGTATCCTACTGATAGATAGATTGCATTGTGTTGTATCCTACTGATAGATAGATGGCATTGTGTTGTATCCTACTGATAGATGGCATTGTGTTGTATCCTACTGATAGATAGATGGCATTGTGTTGTATCCTACTGATAGATAGATGGCATTGTGTTGTATCCTACTGATAGATGGCATTGTGTTGTATCCTACTGATAGATAGATGGCATTGTGTTGTATCCTACTGATAGATGGCATTGTGTTGTATCCTACTGATAGATGGCATTGTGTTGTATCCTACTGATAGATGGATGGCATTGTGTTGTATCCTACTGATAGATAGATGGCATTGTGTTGTATCCTACTGATAGATGACATTGTGTTGTATCCTACTGTTAGATAGATGGCATTGTGTTGTATCCTACTGTTAGATAGATGGCATTGTGTTGTATCCTACTGATAGATAGATGGCATTGTGTTGTATCCTACTGATATATGGCATTGTGTTGTATCCTACTGTTAGATAGATGGCATTGTGTTGTATCCTACTGTTAGATAGATGGCATTGTGTTGTATCCTACTGATAGATGACATTGTGTTGTATCCTACTGTTAGATAGATGGCATTGTGTTGTATCCTACTGTTAGATAGATTTCATTGTGTTGTATCCTACTGATAGATAGATGGCATTGTGTTGTATCCTACTGATAGATAGATGACATTGTGCTGTATCCTACTGATAGATAGATGGCATTGTGTTGTATCCTACTGATAGATAGCATTGTGTTGTATCCTACTGTTAGATATATGGCATTGTGCTGTATCCTACTGTTAGATAGATGGCATTGTGTTGTATCCTACTGATAGATGGCATTGTGTTGTATCCTACTGATAGATAGATGGCATTGTGTTGTATCCTACTGATAGATGGCATTGTGTTGTATCCTACTGTTAGATAGATGGCATTGTGTTGTATCCTACTGATAGATGGCATTGTGTTGTATCCTACTGTTAGATAGATGGCATTGTGTTGTATCCTACTGTTAGATAGATGGCATTGTGTTGTATCCTACTGATAGATGACATTGTGTTGTATCCTACTGTTAGATAGATGGCATTGTGTTGTATCCTACTGATAGATGGCATTGTGTTGTATTCTACTGATAGATGGCATTGTGTTGTATCCTACTGATAGATAGATGGCATTGTGTTGTATCTTACTGATAGATAGATGGCATTGTGTTGTATCCTAATGATAGATGGCATTGTGTTGTATTCTACTGATAGATGGCATTGTGTTGTATCCTAATGATAGATGGCATTGTGTTGTATCTTACTGATAGATAGATGGCATTGTGTTGTATCCTACTGATAGATGACATTGTGTTGTATCCTACTGATAGATGGCATTGTGTTGTATCCTACTGATAGATAGATGGCATTGTGTTGTATCCTACTGATAGATGGCATTGTGTTGTATCCTACTGTTAGATAGATGGCATTGTGTGGTATCCTACTGATAGATGGCATTGTGTTGTATTCTACTGATAGATGGCATTGTGTTGTATCCTACTGATAGATAGATGGCATTGTGTTGTATCTTACTGATAGATAGATGGCATTGTGTTGTATCCTAATGATAGATGGCATTGTGTTGTATTCTACTGATAGATGGCATTGTGTTGTATCCTAATGATAGATGGCATTGTGTTGTATCTTACTGATAGATAGATGGCATTGTGTTGTATCCTACTGATAGATGACATTGTGTTGTATCCTACTGATAGATGACATTGTGTTGTATCCTACTGATAGATGGCATTGTGTTGTATTCTACTGATAGATGGCATTGTGTTGTATCCTACTGATAGATGGCATTGTGTTGTATTCTACTGATAGATGGCATTGTGTTGTATCCTACTGATAGATAGATGGCATTGTGTTGTATCTTACTGATAGATTGCATTGTGTTGTATTCTACTTATAGATGGCATTGTATAAACATCATGTGACCACGCAGCCATCATTCTGCTCAGGAAGGAGATGCGTTCTGTCTCCTAGAGATGAACGTACTTTGGTGCGAAAAGTGCGAATCAATCCCAGAACAACAACAAAGGACCTTGTGAAGATGCTTTAAGAAACAGGTACAAAAGTATTTATATCCACAGTAAAACGAGTCCTATATCGACATAACCTGAAAGGCCGCTCAGCAAGGAAGAAGCCACTGCTCCAAAACCGCCATAAAAAAGCCAGACTACGGTTTACAACTGCACATGGGGACAAAGATCTTACTTTTTGGAGAAATGTCCTCTGGTCTGATGAAGCAAAAATAGAACTGTTTGGCCATAATTACCATCATTATGTTTGGAGTGAAAAGAGGGGAGGCTTGCAAGTTGAAGAATCCCAACTGTGAAGCATTTTGCTGCAGGAGGGTCTGGTGCACTTCACTGGATGGCATCATGAGGGAGGAAGATTATGTGGATATATTGAAGCAACATCTCAAGACATCAGTCAAAGCTTAAAGCAAAGTTAAAGCTTGGTCGCAAATGGGTCTTCCAGATAGACAATGACTCCAAGCATACTTCCAAAGGTGTGGCAAAATGGCTTTAAGGACAACAAAGTCAAGGTATTGGAGTGGCCATTACAAAGCCCTGACCTCAGTTGTGGGCAGAACTGAAAAAGTGTGTGCGAGCAAAGAGGCCTACAAACCTGACTCAGTTACACCAGCTCGGTCAGGAGGAATGGGCCAAAATTCACCCAATTTATTGTGGGAAGCTTGTGGCTAAAACGTACCCAAAACGTTTGACCCAAGTTAAGCAAGACTTCTGTCCCAATCTGCCCCTGTCTAACACAACACTACTCTCCCCTGTCTAACACAACACTACTCTCCCCTGTCTAACACAACACTACTCTCCCCTGTCTAACACAACACTACTCTCCCCTGTCTGACACAACACTACTATCCCCTGTCTAACACAACACTACTCTCCCCTGTCTAACACAACACTACTCTCCCCTGTCTAACACAACACTACTCTCCCCTGTCTAACACAACACTACTCTCCCCTGTCTAACACAACACTACTCTCCCCTGTCTAACACAACACTACTCTCCCCTGTCTAACACAACACTACTCTCCCCTGTCTAACACAACACTACTCTCCCCTGTCTAACACAACACTACTCTCCCCTGTCTAACACAACACTACTCTCCCCTGTCTAACACAACACTACTCTCCCCTGTCTGACACAACACTACTCTCCCCTGTCTAACACAACACTACTCTCCCCTGTCTAACATAACACAACACTACTCTCCCCTGTCTAACACAACACTTCTCTCCCCTGTCTGACACAACACTACTCTCCCCTGTCTGACACAACCCTACTCTCCCCTGTCTAACACAACACTACTCTCCCCTGTCTGACACAACACTACTCTCCCCTGTCTGACACAACACTACTCTCCCCTGTCTAACACAACACACACTACTCTTCCCTGTCTAACACAACACTACTCTCCCCTGTCTGACACAACACTACTCTCCCCTGTCTAACACAACACTAGTTCTTCTAACCAGGGCCCCTACTCTCCCCTGTCTAACACAACACTAGTTCTTCTGACCAGGGCCCCTACTCTCCCCTGTCTAACACAACACTAGTTCTTCTGACCATGGCCTCTACTCTCCCCTGTCGAACACAACACTACTTCTTCTGTCCAGGGCCCCTATGTCCTACAGAGCACCATAGAAGGAAGATTTGGAATGCATCTCGTGTATCTTTTGCTAGCGTATCCCGCTGGACTCATTTGATTACCCTGAAGTATGTGATTTAATTGAGCTGACCCCTGAGTGACCCTTGTTAGATGACTATCTATCTACTACGCCAGATGAACCACGAGTAAACCCCATTGCCAATCCAAGATACATCACATTACATTCTCAAAATGAATCTGTTTCAAAAGAGGAAATTAGATTAAAATCACTGGTGATTAAGATCTCTGAATAATTACGTCTAGACTTTCACAGTCGAAATGAATATGGAACAAATTAATATAGTAACATAATGGTAATGTCAGAGAGAGAGAGAGAGAGAGAGAGAGAGAGAGAGAGAGAGAGAGAGAGAGAGAGAGAGAGAGAGAGAGAGAGAGAGGTATTAGACAGGGGAGAGGTGTGTGTTGGACAGGGGGAGAGTACAGTAGCTTGTTTAGACAGATTTTATGCTAAACAAATGCATGACACATCATATATAACCAATCGTGGAGTAGGTACATTATCTACATCACCGCAGGACAAATGGTTCTTCATTCCTCAGCATTAGTTGGTTTACATTTTGATGATTTATTGACTGTAATGGCTGGATGTAATTACAGTGGAGAAGCAGATTGAAGTAATGCATGAATAGGGAGAGGGAGAGAGGGAGGGAGAGAGAGTGGGGGAGGGGTGAGGGGGAGGGTGGGAGAGGGAGAGGGGGAGAGAGAGAAAGAGAGGGGGAGAGAGGGAGAGGGAGGACGGGAGGGAGGGAGAGAGGGAGAGGGGGAGAGAGAGAGGGGGGAGAGGGGGAGAGAGAGGCCCTTTATGGCTGTGAGGTCTGGGGTCCGCTCACCAACGAATAATACACAAAATGGGACAAACACCAAATTGAGACTCTGCACGCAGAATTCTGAAAAAATATCCTCTGTGCAGAACGTAAAACACCAAATAATGCATGCAGAGTAGAATTAGGCCGACACTCGCTAATTATCAAAATCCAGAAAAGAGACATTAAATTCTACAACCACCTAAAAGGAGGCGATTCCCAAACCTTCCATAACAAAGCTATCACCTACAGAGAGATGAACCTGGAGAAGAGACCCCTAATAAGCAAGCTGGTCCTGGGGCTCTGTTCACAAACACAAACACACCCACAGAGCCCCAGGACAGCGACACAATTAGACCCAACCAAATCATGAGAAAACAAAAAGATAATTACTTGACACATTGGAAAGAATTAACAAAAAAACAGAGCAAACTGGAATGCTATTTGGCCCTAAACAGAGAGTACACAGCGGCAGAATACCTGACCACTGTGACTGACCCAAAATTAAGGAAAGCTTTGACTATGTACAGATTCAGTGAGCATAGCCTTGCTATTGAGAAAGGCCGCCGTAGGCAGACATGGCTCTCAAGAGAAGACAGGCTATGTGCTCACTGCCCACAAAATGAGGTGGAAACTGAGCTGCACTTCCTAACCACCTTCCAAATGTCAGACCATATTAGAGACACATATTTCCCTCAGTTTACACAGACCCACCAATAATTTGAAAAACAAACCCTGTTTTGATAAACTCCCATATCTACTGGGTGAAATACCACAGTGTTCCATCACAGCAACGAGAAAAGGGCAACCAGTGAAGAAGTAACACCATTGTAAATACAACCCATGTTTAGGTTTATTTATTTTCCTTTTTGTATACTAACTACTTGCACATCGTTACTACATCGTTACAACACTGTATGTAGACATATAATAACATTTAAAATACCTTTTATTATTTTGGAACTTCAGTGAGTGTAATGTTTACTGTTTATTTTCATTGTTTATTTCACTTCTGTTTATTATCTATTCCACTTGCTTTGGTAATGTTACGATTCACATAACAATAAAGCCCTTAAACTAAAATTGAATTTAATTGAAATTGTATCAGTATATCTACACAGTGAACAGTATATCTACACAGTGAACAGTATCATTATATCTACACAGTGAACAGTATCAGTATATCTACACAGTGAACAGTATATCTACACAGTGAACAGTTTCAGTATATCTACACAGTGTCAGTATATCTACACAGTGAACAGTATATCTACACAATGAACAGTATCATTATATCTACACAGTGAACAGTTTCAGTATATCTACACAGTGTCAGTATATCTACACAGTGAACAGTATATCTACACAGTGAACAGTATATCTACACAGTAAACAGTATCAGTATATCTACACAGTGAACAGTATCAGTATATCTACACAGTGAACAGTGTCAGTATATCTACACAGTGAACAGTATATCTACACAGTGAACAGTATATCTACACAGTGAACAGTATATCTACACAGTGAACAGTATCAGTATATCTACACAGTGAACAGTATCATTATATCTACACAGTGAACAGTTTCAGTATATCTACACAGTGTCAGTATATCTACACAGTGAACAGTATCATTATATCTACACAGTGAACAGTTTCAGTATATCTACACAGTGTCAGTATATCTACACAGTGAACAGTATATCTACACAGTGAACAGTATATCTACACAGTGAACAGTATATCTACACAGTGAACAGTATCAGTATATCTACACAGTGTCAGTATATCTACACAGTGAACAGTATATCTACACAGTGAACAGTATATCTACACAGTGAACAGTATATCTACACAGTGAACAGTTTCAGTATATCTACACAGTGTCAGTATATCTACACAGTGAACAGTATCAGTATATCTACACAGTGAACAGTGTCAGTATATCTACACAGTGAACAGTATATCTACACAGTGAACAGTATATCTACACAGTGAACAGTATATCTACACAGTGAACAGTATCAGTATATCTACACAGTGAACAGTTTCAGTATATCTACACAGTGTCAGTATATCTACACAGTGAACAGTATATCTACACAATGAACAGTATATCTACACAGTGAACAGTATCATTATATCTACACAGTGAACAGTATCAGTATATCTATACAGTGAACAGTATCAGTATATCTACACAGTGAACAGTATCATTATATCTACACAGTGAACAGTATCAGTATATCTACACAGTGAACAGTATCAGTATATCTACACAGTGAACAGTATCAGTATATCTACACAGTGAACAGTATCAGTATATCTACACAGTGAACAGTATCAGTATATCTACACAGTGAACAGTGTCAGTATATCTACACAGTGAACAGTATCAGTATATCTACACAGTGAACAGTATCAGTATATCTACACAGTGAACAGTATCAGTATATCTACACAGTGAACAGTATCAGTATATCTACACAGTGAACAGTGTCAGTATATCTACACAGTGAACAGTGTCAGTATATCTACACAGTGAACAGTATCAGTATATCTACACAGTGAACAGTGTCAGTATATCTACACAGTGAACAGTATCAGTATATCTACACAGTGAACAGTATCAGTATATCTACACAGTGAACAGTATCAGTATATCTACACAGTGAACAGTATCAGTATATCTACACAGTGAACAGTGTCAGTATATCTACACAGTGAACAGTATCAGTATATCTACACAGTGAACAGTGTCAGTATATCTACACAGTGAACAGAATCAGTATATCTTTATTGAGTCTACACAGTGAACTGTATCAGTATATCTTTATTGAGACCACACAGTGAACAGTATCAGTATGTCTACACAGTGTCAGTATATCTACACAGTGAACAGAATCAGTATATCTGCACAGTGAACAGTGTCAGTATATCTACACAGTGAACAGTATCAGTATATCTACACAGTGAACAGTATCAGTATATCTACAGAGTGAACATTATATCTACACAGTGAACAGTGTCACTATATCTTTATTGAGACCACACAGTGAGCAGTATCAGTATATCTTTATTGAGACTACACAGTGAACAGTATCAGCATATCTTTATTGAGTCTACACTGTGAACAGTATCAGTATATCTTTATTGAGACCACACAGTGAACAGTATCAGTATATCTTTATTGAGACTACACAGTGAACAGTATCAGTATATCTTTATTGAGACTACACAGTGAACAGTATCAGTATATCTTTATTGATACCACACAGTGAACAGTATCAGTATATCTTTATTGAGACTACACAGTGAACAGTATCAGTATATCTTTATTGATACCACACAGTGAACAGTATCAGTATATCTTTATTGAGACTACACAGTGAACAGTATCAGTATATCTTTATTGAGACTACACAGTGAACAGTATCAGTATATCTTTATTGAGACCACACAGTGAACAGTATCAGTATATCTTTATTGAGACTACACAGTGAACAGTATCAGTATATCTTTATTGAGACTACACAGTGAACAGTATCAGTATATCTTTATTGAGACCTCACAGTGAACAGTATCAGTATATCTTTATTGAGACTACACAGGGCCTACAGATGTTAAACCATATTGTCTTGAACAGTGGGGATTCCGTATCCTGCCTGCTTATCAGCAGTATTGTGTGTTTATGTTACAGTAGTGAGTTCCTCTGAGGACACAGGATGTCTGTATATCTTTACTCAGCATGTACTATAGTTAGTTAAACCAAACGTTATGAAACATTAGGAGATCAGCCTGTACAGTAGTTAAACCAAACGTTATGAAACATTAGGAGATCAGCCTGTACAGTAGTTAAACCATACATTATGAAACAGTATGATATCAGCCTGTACAGTACAGTAGTTAAACCATACATTATAATACAGTAGGAGATTAGCCTGTACAGTAGTTAGTTAACCCATACATTAAAATACAGTATGAGATCAACCTGTACAGTAGGTAACCCATACATTATAATACAGTAGGAGATCAGCCGGTAGAGTAGTTAACCCATACATTATAATACAGTAGGAGATCAGCCTGTACAGTACAGTAGTTAACCCATACATTATAATACAGCATGAGATCAGCCTGTACAGTACAGTAGTTAACCCATACATTATAATACAGTATGAGATCAGCCTGTACAGTAGTTAACCCATACATTATATTACAGTATGAGATCAGCCTGTGCAGTACAGTAGTTAACCCATACATTATAATACAGTAGGAGATCAGGCTTTACAGTACAGTAGTTAACCCATGCATTATAATACAGTATGAGATCAGCCTGTACATTAGTTAACCCATACATTATGAAACAGTATGAGATCAGCCTGTACAGTACAGTAGTTAACCCATACATTATAATACAGAATGAGATCAGCCTGTACAGTAGTTAACCCATACATTATAATACAGTATGAGATCAGCCTGTACAGTAGTATACATTATAATACAGTATGAGATCAGCCTGTACAGTACAGTAGTTAACCCATACATTATAATACAGTATGAGATCAGCCTGTACAGTACAGCAGTTAACCCATACATTATAATACAGTATGAGATCAGCCTGTACAGTAGTTAACCCATACATTATAATACAGTATGAGATCAGCCTGTACAGTAGTTAACCCATACATTATTATACAGTAGATCAGCCTGTACAGTAGTTAACCCATACATTATTATACAGTAGATCAGCCTGTACAGTAGTTAAACCATACATTAGGAAACAGTATGAGATCAGCCTGTACAGTAATTAAACCATGCATGATTATACAGTATGAGATCAGCCTGTACAGTAATTAAACCATGCATGATTATACAGTAGGAGATCCGCCTGTACAGTAGTTAAACCATACATTATGAAACAGTAGGAGATCAGCCTGTACAGTAGTTAACCCATACATTATAATACAGTATGGGATCAGCCTGTACAGTAGTTAACCCATACATTATAATACAGTATGAGATCAGCCTGTACAGTAGTTAAACCATACATTATGAAACAGTAGGAGATCAGCCTGTACAGTAGTTAACCCATACTTTATAATACAGTATGAGATCAGCCTGTACAGTACAGTAGTTAAACCATACATTATGAAACAGTCGGAGATCAGCCTGTACTGTACAGTAGTTAACCCATACATTATGAAACAGTGTGAGATCAGCCTGTACAGTACAGTAGTTAACCCATACATTATAATACAGCATGAGATCAGCCTGTACAGTAAAGTAGTTAACCCATACGTTATGAAACAGTATGAGATCAGCCTGTACAGTACAGTAGTTAACCCATACATTATAATACAGTATGAGATCAGCCTGTACAGTAGTTATTCCATACATTATATTACAGTATGAGATCAGCCTGTGCAGTACAGTAGTTAACCCATACATTATAATACAGTATGAGATCCGCCTGTACAGTAGTTAACCAATACATTATAATACAGTATGAGATCAGCCTGTACAGTACAGTAATTAAACCATACATTATTATACAGTAGATCAGCCTGTACAGTAGTTAAACCATACATTATGAAACAGTAGGAGATCAGCCTGTACTGTAGTTAAACCATACATTATTATACAGTAGATCAGCCTGTACAGTAGTTAACCCATTCATTATGAAACAGTAGGAGATCAGCCTGTACAGTAATTAAACCATACATTATTATACAGTAGATCAGCCTGTACAGTAGTTAACCCATACATTATAATACAGTATGGGATCAGCCTGTACAGTAGTTAACCCATACATTATTACACAGTAGGAGATCAGCCTGTACAGTAATTAAACCATACATTATTATACAGTAGATCAGCCTGTACAGTAATTAAACCATACATTATAATACAGTATGAGATCAGCCTGTACAGTACAGTAGTTAACCCATACATTATAATGCAGTAGGAGATCAGCCTGTACAGTACAGTAGTTAAACCATACATTATGAAACAGTAGGAGATCAGCCTGTACAGTAGTTAACCCATACATTATAATACAGTATGGGATCAGCCTGTACAGTAGTTAACCCATACATTATTACACAGTAGGAGATCAGCCTGTACAGTAATTAAACCGCACAGTTCATTAGAGCAGTAGGTTCACAGCATTGAGAGTGTTTTGTTAGTGTGTCTGGGTTGTCATTTCTCTTCGCAGTTGGTATTTCATCTGCTTTTCTCTGCTCCAAAATACAGAACCCCAAAATGCACCCTATTCCCTAGTGCACTATAAAATGCACCCTATTCCCTAGTGCACTATAAAATGCACCATATTCCCTAGTGCACTATAAAATGCACCATATTCCCTAGTGCACTATAAAATGCACCATATTCCCTAGTGCACTATAAAATGCACCATATTACCTAGTGCACTATAAAATGCACCCTATTCCCTAGTGCACTATAAAATGCACCCTATTCCCTAGTGGACTATAAAATGCACCCTATCCCCCAGTGCACTATAAAATGCACCCTATTACCTAGTGCACTATAAAATGCACCCTATTCCCTAGTGCACTATAAAATGCACCCTATTCCCTAGTGGACTATAAAATGCACCCTATCCCCCAGTGCACTATAAAATGCACCCTATTCCCTAGTGCACTATAAAAGGCAACCTATTCCCTAGTGCACTATAAAATTCACCCTATTACCTAGTGCACTATAAAATGCACCCTATTCCCTAGTGCACTATAAAATGCACCCTATTCCCTAGTGCACTATAAAATGCACCCTATTACCTAGTGCACTATAAAATGCACCCTATTCCCTAGTGGACTATAAAATGCTCCCTATTCGCCAGTGGACTATAAAATGCACCCTATCGCCCAGTGCACTATAAAATGCACCCTATCCCCCAGTGCACTATAAAATGCACCCTATTCCCTAGTGCACTATAAAAGTCTCCCTATTCCCTAGTGGACTATAAAATGCACCCTATTACCTAGTGGACTATAAAAGGGTGTGATTTGGGACTCTTATATTGTCATTTACTCTAAAAAAATACAGTTCTGCTACAGCTGGCAGCTGCTGTGTGTGTGTGTGTGTGTGTCTGTGTGTGTGTATGTGTGTGTGTGTGTCTGTGTGTGTGTCTGTGTGTGTGTATGTGTGTGTCTGTGTCTGTGTCTGTGTCTGTGTCTGTGTCTGTGTGTGTGTCTGTGTCTGTGTCTGTGTCTGTGTCTGTGTCTGTGTGTGTGTCTGTGTGTGTGTCTGTGTCTGTGTCTGTGTCTGTGTGTGTGTCTGTGTCTGTGTCTGTGTGTGTGTCTGTGTCTGTGTCTGTGTGTGTGTCTGTGTCTGTGTCTGTGTGTGTGTCTGTGTCTGTGTCTGTGTGTGTGTCTGTGTCTGTGTCTGTGTGTCTGTGTCTGTGTCTGTGTCTGTGTCTGTGTCTGTGTCTGTGTGTGTGTGTCTGTCTGTGTCTGTGTGTGTGTCTGTGTCTGTGTGTGTGTCTATGTCTGTGTCTGTGTTTGTGTGTGTGTGTGTCTGTGTCTGTGTCTGTGTCTGTGTGTCTGTGTCTGTGTCTGTGTCTGTGTCTGTGTCTGTGTGTGTGTCTGTGTCTGTGTCTGTGTCTGTGTCTGTGTGTGTGTCTGTGTCTGTGTCTGTGTCTGTGTCTGTGTCTGTGTGTGTGTCTGTGTGTGTGTCTGTGTCTGTGTCTGTGTCTGTGTCTGTGTGTGTGTCTGTGTCTGTGTCTGTGTCTGTGTGTGTGTCTGTGTCTGTGTCTGTGTGTGTGTCTGTGTCTGTGTCTGTGTCTGTGTGTGTGTCTGTGTCTGTGTCTGTGTGTCTGTGTCTGTGTCTGTGTCTGTGTCTGTGTCTGTGTCTGTGTCTGTGTGTGTGTCTGTGTCTGTGTCTGTGTCTGTGTCTGTGTCTGTGTCTGTCTGTCTGTGTCTGTGTCTGTGTGTGTGTGTGTGTGTGTCTGTGTCTGTGTCTGTGTGTGTGTGTGTGTGTGTGTCTGTCTGTCTGTGTATGTGTCTGTGTGTGTGTGTGTGTGTGTGTGTCTGTCTGTCTGTCTGTCTGTCTGTCTGTCTGTCTGTCTGTCTGTGTCTGTGTGTGTGTGTGTGTGTGTCTGTGTCTGTGTCTGTGTGTCTGTGTCTGTGTGTCTGTGTGTGTGTGTGTGTGTGTCTGTGTGTCTGTCTGTGTGTGTGTCTGTCTGTCTGTGTGTGTGTGTGTGTGTGTGTGTGTTCGTTCTCACCTGGAGGCAGAACTCTATACAGGCCTAAAAGGAAGATGACAGGCTCTCTTGAATAATTCATAGACAGATGGACAAACACATGTTGCCGTTCCTTTCTCCCCTTTATCATGGCAGGGTTGGAGCTTCTCTCTAACACATTACTGACTGTCTGTCTGGCTGTGCTACACCTTCAGGCTCATCTAATGCTCGCGGGCTCAAACATGTTTCAGGTACGTTAGTGGCTACCTCGGGCAAAGAGGAGTGGCACGGCACCCCTTTCTTTGACCGTCGTGGCCCAGTTCTAGTTGCCCTGTCTGGGTACGTGACCTAGCCTATATCTGTCTGCACAGCGACTGTCACCGTGTCTGTGTGTGTGTGTGTGTGTGTGTGTGTGTGTGTGTGTGTGTGTGTGTGTGTGTGTGTGTGTGTGTGTGTGTGTGTGTGTGTGTGTGTGTGTGTGTGTGTGTGTGTGTGTGTGTGTGTGTGTGTGTGTGTGTCTCTGTGTCTCTGTGTGTGTGTGTGTGTGTGTACTGTGGATCCAAGGCTGGTTATCTCTACAGGATGTACATGTAGAAGTCTGAGCTTTTGTCCTTAGTCTGACATGGCTCCCTATTCCCTATGTAGTGCACTATAAGAGGCTCCCTATTCCCTATGTAGTGCACTATAAAAGGCTCCCTATTCCCTATGTAGTGCACTATAAGAGGCTCCCTATTCCCTATGTAGTGCACTATAAAAGGCTCCCTATTCCCTATGTAGTCCACTATAAAAGGCTCCCTATTCCCTATGTAGTGCACTATAAAAGGCTCCCTATTCCCTATGTAGTGCACTATAAGAGGCTCCCTATTCCCTATGTAGTGCACTATAAAAGGCTCCCTATTCCCTATGTAGTGCACTATAAAAGGCTCCCTATTCCCTATGTAGTGGACTATAAAAGGCTCCCTATTCCCTATGTAGTGCACTATAAAAGGCTCCCTATTCCCTATGTAGTGCACTATAAAAGGCTCCCTATTCCCTATGTAGTGCACTATAAAAGGCTCCCTATTCCTTATGTAGTGCACTATAAAAGGCTCCCTATTCCCTATGTAGTGCACTATAAAAGGCTCCCTATTCCCTATGTAGTGCACTATAAAAGGCTCCCTATTCCCTATGTAGTGCACTATAAAAGGCTCCCTATTCCCTATGTAGTGCACTATAAAAGGCTCTCTATTCCCTATGTAGTGGACTATAAAAGGCTCCCTATTCCCTATGTAGTGCACTATAAAAGGCTCCCTATTCCCTAGTGTACTATAAAAGGCTCCCTATTCCCTATGTAGTGCACTATAAAAGGCTCCCTATTCCCTATGTAGTGCACTATAAAAGGCTCCCTATTCCCTATGTAGTGCACTATAAAAGGCTCCCTATTCCCTATTTAGTCCACTATAAAAGGCTCCCTATTCCCTATGTAGTGGACTATAAAAGGCTCCCTATTCCCTATGTAGTGCACTATAAAAGGCTCCCTATTCCCTATGTAGTGGACTATAAAAGGCTCCCTATTCCCTATGTAGTGCACTATAAAAGGCTCCCTATTCCCTATGTAGTGCACTATAAAAGGCTCCCTATTCCCTATGTAGTGCACTATAAAAGGCTCCCTATTCCCTATGTAGTGCACTATAAAAGGCTCCCTATTCCCTATGTAGTCCACTATAAAAGGCTCCCTATTCCCTATGTAGTGGACTATAAAAGGCTCCCTATTCCCTATGTAGTGGACTATAAAAGGCTCCCTATTCCCTATGTAGTGCACTATAAAAGGCTCCCTATTCCCTATGTAGTGCACTATAAAAGGCTCCCTATTCCCTATGTAGTGGACTATAAAAGGCTCCCTATCCCCTATGTAGTGGACTATAAAAGGCTCCCTATTCCCTATGTAGTGGACTATAAAATGCTCCCTATTCCCTATGTAGTGGACTATAAAAGGCTCCCTATTCCCTATGTAGTGCACTATAAAAGGCTCCCTATTCCCTATGTAGTGCACTATAAAAGGCTCCCTATTCCCTAGTGTACTATAAAAGGCTCCCTATTCCCTATGTAGTCCACTATAAAAGGCTCCCTATTCCCTATGTAGTGCACTATAAAAGGCTCCCTATTCCCTATGTAGTGGACTATAAAAGGCTACCTATTCCTTATGTAGTGGACTATAAAAGGCTCCCTATTCCCTATGTAGTGCACTATAAAAGGCTCCCTATTCCCTATGTAGTGCACTATAAAAGGCTCCCTATTCCCTAGTGTACTATAAAAGGCTCCCTATTCCCTATGTAGTGGACTATAAAAGGCTCCCTATTCCCTATGTAGTGCACTATAAAAGGCTCCCTATTCCCTATGTAGTGCACTATAAAAGGCTCCCTATTCCCTATGTAGTGCACTATAAAAGGCTCCCTATTCCCTATGTAGTGCACTATAAAAGGCTCCCTATTCCCTATGTAGTGCACTATAAAAGGCTCCCTATTCCCTATGTAGTGCACTATAAAAGGCTCCCTATTCCCTATGTAGTGCACTATAAAAGGCTCCCTATTCCCTATGTAGTGCACTATAAAAGGCTCCCTATTCCCTATGTAGTCCACTATAAAAGGCTCCCTATTCCCTATGTAGTCGACTATAAAAGGCTCCCTATTCCCTATGTAGTGGACTATAAAAGGCTCCCTATTCCCTATGTAGTGCACTATAAAAGGCTCCCTATTCCCTATGTAGTGCACTATAAAAGGCTCCCTATTCCCTATGTAGTGGACTATAAAAGGCTCCCTATCCCCTATGTAGTGGACTATAAAAGGCTCCCTATTCCCTATGTAGTGGACTATAAAAGGCTCCCTATTCCCTATGTAGTGCACTATAAAAGGCTCCCTATTCCCTATGTAGTGCACTATAAAAGGCTCCCTATTCCCTATGTAGTGCACTATAAAATGCTCCCTATTCCCTATGTAGTGGACTATAAAAGGCTCCCTATTCCCTATGTAGTGCACTATAAAAGGCTCCCTATTCCCTATGTAGTGCACTATAAAAGGCTCCCTATTCCCTAGTGTACTATAAAAGGCTCCCTATTCCCTATGTAGTCCACTATAAAAGGCTCCCTATTCCCTATGTAGTGCACTATAAAAGGCTCCCTATTCCCTATGTAGTGCACTATAAAAGGCTCCCTATTCCTTATGTAGTGGACTATAAAAGGCTCCCTATTCCCTATGTAGTGCACTATAAAAGGCTCCCTATTCCCTATGTAGTGCACTATAAAAGGCTCCCTATTCCCTAGTGTACTATAAAAGGCTCCCTATTCCCTATGTAGTGGACTATAAAAGGCTCCCTATTCCCTATGTAGTGCACTATAAAAGGCTCCCTATTCCCTATGTAGTGCACTATAAAAGGCTCCCTATTCCCTATGTAGTGCACTATAAAAGGCTCCCTATTCCCTATGTAGTGCACTATAAAAGGCTCCCTATTCCCTATGTAGTGCACTATAAAAGGCTCCCTATTCCCTATGTAGTGCACTATAAAAGGCTCCCTATTCCCTATGTAGTCCACTATAAAAGGCTCCCTATTCCCTATGTAGTCCACTATAAAAGGCTCCCTATTCCCTATGTAGTGCACTATAAAAGGCTCCCTATTCCCTATGTAGTCCACTATAAAAGGCTCCCTATTCCCTATGTAGTGCACTATAAAAGGCTCCCTATTCCCTATGTAATGGACTATAAAATGCTCCCTATTCCCTATGTAGTGCACTATAAAAGGCTCCCTATTCCCTATGTAGTCCACTATAAAAGGCTCCCTATTCCCTATGTAGTCCACTATAAAAGGCTCCCTATTCCCTATGTAGTGCACTGTAGTGCACTATAAAAGGCTCCCTATTCCCTATGTAGTCCACTATATAAGGCAGCAGGGCCAGATGGATTACCAGGACGTGTGCTCTGGGCATGCTATGACCAACTTTCAAGTGTCTTCACTGACATTTTCAAACTCTCCCTGTCCGAGTCTGTAATACCAACATTTTAAGCATACCATCATAGTGCCTATGCCCAAGAACACTAAAGTAACCTGCCTAAATGACTACCGCCCCGTAGCCATGAAGTGCTTTGAAAGGCTGGCCATGGCTCACATCAACACCCTTATCCCAGAAACCCTAGACCCACTCCAATTTGCATACCATCCCAACAGATCCACACATGATGCAATCTCTATTGCACTCCACACTGCCCTTTCCTACCTTGACAAAAGGAACACCTAAGTGAGAATACCATTCATTGACTACAGCTCAGCGTTCAACACCACAGTGCCTTTAAAGCTCATCAATAAGCTAAGGACCCTGGGACTAAACACCTCCCTCTGCAACTGGATCCTGGCCTTCCTGACGGGCCGCCCCTAGGTCGTAAGGGTAGGTAAACAGCACATCCGCCACGCTGATCCTCAACACTGGAGCTCCCCATGGGTGCATGCTCAGTCCCTCCTGTACTCCCTGTTCACTCATGACTGCATGGTCAAACACAACTCCAACACCATCATTAAGTTTGACGATGACACAACAGTGGTAGGCCTGATCACCAACAGCGATGAGACAGCCTATAGGGAGGAGGTCAGAGACCTGGCCGTGTGGTGCCAGGACAACAACCTCTCCCTCAACGTGATCAAGACAAAGGAGATGATTGTGGACTACAGGAAAAAGAGGACTGAGCACGCCCCCATTCTCATCGACAGGGCTTCAAGTTCTTTGGTGTCCACATCACCAACAAACTAACATGGTCCAAGCACACCAAGGCAGTCATGAAGAGGACACGACAAAACCTATTTCCCCTCAGGAGACTGAAAATATTTGGCATGGGTCCTCAGATCCTCAAAAGAGTTCTACAGCTGCAACATCGAGAGCATCATGACCGGTTGCATCACTGCCTGGTACGGCAACTGCTCGGCCTCCGACCGCAAGGCACGACAGAGGGGAGTGAGAACGGCCCAGTACATCACTGGGGCCAAGCTTCCTGCCATCTAGGACCTCTAACCAGGCGGTGCCACAGGAAGGCCCTACAAATTGTCAAAGATTCAAACCACCCTGGTCATAGACTGTTCTCTCTGCTACCAAACGGCTAGCGGTACTGGAGCACCAGGTCTATTTCCAAGGGGCTACTAAACAGCTTCTACCCCCCAAGCCATAAGACTCCAGAACACCTAATCAAATGGCTACTCAGACTATTTGCATTGTCACCTCTCCCCCCTTTTACACCGCTACTACTCTCTGTTATTATCTATGCATATGTCACTTTAATAGCTCTAACTACATGTACATTTTACCTCAATTACCTCGACTAACCGGTGCCCCCGCACAATGACTATGTACCGGTACCCCATGTATATAGCCTCCACATTGACTCTGTACCGGTACCCTCTGTATATAGCCTCCACATTGACTCTGTACCGGTACCCCCTGTATATAGCCTCCACATTGCCTCTGTGCCATAATACCCTGTATATAGTCTCCACATTGACTCTGTACCGGTACCCCCTGTATATAGCCTCCACATTGACTCTGTACCAGTACCCCCTGTATATAGTCTCCACATTGACTCTGTACCATAATACCCTGTATACAGTCTCCACATTGACTCTGTACCGGTACCCCCTGTATATAGCCTCCACATTGACTCTGTACCGGTACCCCCTGTATATAGCCTCCACATTGACTCTGTACCGGTACCCCCTGTATATAGCCTCTACATTGACTCTGTACCGGTACCCCCTATATATAGCCTCCACATTGACTCTGTACCGGTACCCCCTGTATATAGCCTCCACATTGACTCTGTACCGGTACCCCCTGTATATAGTCTCCACATTGACTCTGTACCGGTACCCCCTGTATATAGTCTCCACATTGACTCTGTACCGGTACCCCCTGTATATAGTCTCCACATTGACTCTGTACCGGTACCCCCTGTATATAGCCTCCACATTGACTCTGTACCGGTACCCCCTGTATATAGCCTCCACATTGACTCTGTACCGGTACCCCCTGTATATAGTCTCCATATTGACTCTGTACCGGTACCCCCTGTATATAGTCTCCACATTGACTCTGTACCGGTACCCCCTGTATGTAGCCTCCACATTGACTCTGTACCGGTACCCCCTGTATATAGCCTCCACATTGACTCTGTACCAGTACCCCCTGTATATAGTCTCCACATTGACTCTGTACCGGTACCCCCTGTATATAGCCTCCACATTGACTCTGTACCGGTACCCCCTGTATATAGCCTCCACATTGACTCTGTACCGGTACCCCCTGTATATAGCCTCCACATTGACTCTGTACCGGTACCCCCTGTATATAGCCTCTACATTAACTCTGTACCGGTACCCCCTATATATAGCCTCCACATTGACTCTGTACTGGTACCCCCTGTATATAGCCTCCACATTGACTCTGTACCGGTACCCCCTGTATATAGTCTCGCTAATGTTATTTCACTGCTGTTCTTTAATTACTTGTTACTTTTATTTCTTTATTCTTATCCTTGTTTTTTGAACTGCATTGTTGGTTTTGTATTCGGCCCACGTGACTAATTGAACATTATTGGATTTTTTGATTTGATAACTAATGCACTTTATAGGAGAGAGTGCTATTTGAGATACTAGGAGTGTTTAGTGTTAATGCACTTTATAGGAGAGGGTGCTATTTGAGATGCTAGGAGTGTTTAGTTTTCATGTGGCGTTGTCTGATGCGATGTGGATGAGCAGGACAGGTCCTGCTATCTATTTGGGGATAGGGTTTCTCTCTCTCTGTCTGTCTCTCTCTCCCTGTATCTCTCTGTCTGTCTCTCTCTGTCTCTCTTTCTCTCTCTGTCTCTGTGTGTCTCTCTCTCTGCCTCTGTATCTCTCTCTGTCTCTCTTTGTCTCTGTCTGTCTGTCTGTCTGCCTGTCTGCCTGTCTGCCTGTCTGCCTGTCTGTCTGTCTGTCTGTCTGTCTGTCTGTCTGTCTGTCTGTCTGTCTGTCTCTCTCTCTGCCTCTGTATCTCTCTCTCTCTCTCTCTCGCTCCTTGGTTGGTGACAGAAGCACCATATCATCAGCAAACAGTAGACATTTGACTTCAGATTCAGAAAAATGCGTGTGTTTTTTGTCAATTTTAGCCGCACACTTGTTGTTTGTGTACATTGATTTTATAGTGTCGTATGTTTTACCCCCAACATCACTTTCCATCAGTTTGTATAGCAGACCCTCATGCCAAATTAAGTCAAAGGCTTTTTTGAAATCAACAAAGCATGAAAAGACTTGGTTGGTTTGTTTGGTTGTCAATTAGGGTGTGCAGGGTGAATACGTGGTCTGTTGTACGGTAATTTGGTAAAAGGCCAATTTGACATTTGCTCAGTACATTGTTTTCACTGAGGAAATGTACGAGTCTGCTGTTAATAATAATGCAGAGGATTTTCCCAAGTTTGCTGTTGACGCATATCCCACGGTAGTTATTGGGGTCAAATTTGTCTCCACTTTTGTGGATTGGGGTGATCAGTCCTTGTTTCCAAATATTGGGGAAGATGCCAGACCTGAGGATGATGTTTTAGTATAGCCAATTGGAATTTGTTGTCTGTATATTTGATCATTTCATTGAGGATACCATCAACACCACAGACTTTTTGGGTTGGAGGGTTTTTATTTTGTCCTGTAGTTCATTCAAGGTAATTGGAGAATCCAGTGGGTTCTGGTCGTCTTTAATAGTTGATTCTAAGATTTGTATTTGATCATGTTTATGTTTTTGCTCTTTGTTCTTTGTTATAGAGCCAAAACGATTGGAGAAGTGGTTTACCCATACATCTTTACCCACATAATAATGTGTGTTGTTGTTTGCTTAGTGTTTTCCAATTTTCCCAGAAGTGGTTTGAGTCTATGGATTCTCCAATTACATTGAGCTGATTTCTGACATTCTTTTTCCGTAGTGTATTTCTGTATTGTTTTAGTGATTCACCATAGTGAAGGCGTAGACTCAGGTCTCTATGTATTTGGTTGGACAGGTTTCTCAATTTCTTTCTTCGATTTTTGCATTCTTCATCAAACCATTTGTCATTGTTGTTCATTTTCTTCAGTTTTCTGTTTGAGATTTTTAGATTTGATAGGGAAGCTGAGAGGTCAAATATACTGTTAAGATTTTCTACTGCCAAGTTTACACCTTCACTATTACAGTGGAACGTTTTACCCAGGAAATTTTCTAAAAGGGATTGAATTTGTTGTTGCCTAATTGTTTTTTGGTAGTTTTCCAAAGTGCATTCCTTCCACCTATAGCATTTCTTAATGTTACTCAGTTCCTTTGGCTTTGATGCCTCATGGTTGAGTATTGCTCTGTTCAAGTAGACTGTGATTTTGCTGTGGTCTGATAGTGGTGTCAGTGGGCTGACTAAACACTTGAGGTGGGTGGGGGGGTGTTGTGGTCTGGATGTAGGTACTCTCTGCGTGGGTCCTCTATATGTAGGTCCAGGTGGGGGGGGTCCCGCAGGTCTGGGAGAGTGTATCGCTGGTCTGGGTGGGGTGCCTATTGATCTGTTGCTCCAGCAGTCTGATCCTCTCCTCTAGTGTTCTGCTCTTCTCCTGTTGTAGTTGTCTCACCACTGTCCAGAGTGCAGATATGTCTCTGTCCACCTCCAGCTCTCTGGGTCTGGTTAAGAGAGTGTTGTTGTGCTGGACTGTTGTCTGGGTCTGTGCTGACTGGAGTGTAATCACCTGCTGTTCCAGCTCCACCTGCCTTACCTCCAGCTGGGTAAATGTATCCTTCATTTCAATGAGGGAGTAGTACTCTGTGCTGGGAGGTTGACTTTCCGCTGGGGGTGGCTCGTCTGTGGGGTTATATAATGAAGAGGTTTGGTCTGACCCGCTCGGGGTGGCTCGTCTGTGGGGTTATATAATGAAGAGGTCTTGTCTGACCTGCTCAGGGTGGGGGTATCTTTCTCAAGGGAGAGCTTCTCCTGCTGGGCTAATTCTTTGATTAGGTGAAAGTCCAGCTGAAACTGTTTGGGGTTACCCTGTACCATTACTTTTCCAGACTTATAGAGATTTATATTAGCTGACCCAGAGTCCTCGTTGTCAAGTATCCAGAGTTTCCACCCTTCGTTAACACCCCCTCAAAGGGGTAGTGTGCTAATATAGCACTGTGCCATTCCAGGGGATGGTTTGTGTGGAATATGAGGTTGCTGATGTTCTTATCCGACCCCTCTCTGTCTCTCTCTCTCTCTCTCTCTCTCTCTGTGTCTCTCTCTCTCTAGTGCTGTTTGGCCAGTTTGTGGTGTTTCAGACGTTGGTGAGTGACGTTGTAGAAATCTACGACGGCCCGACTCCAGACTCTCCTGTCCTCTCGTCCATCTCCGGCTCTCACTCAGGTAGAGAACATCACATTTTCTCTTTACAGTGAATCTTATCATGACCTGACAGGACACACCTGAATAAAAAATGATAATCTCAATAACAAATCTCAATGTAAATAAAGGAATTTAAATATAATGTTCGTTGAGTTTTTAAAGTGATGGGTTTAACGAAAACCAAAAACCTCTCTCTTTTCTCCCGACACTGAAGGAGAGACTCTACCTTTAAGTTCTGGGAACAAAATCACCGTCAAGTTCACCACCGCGGGTCCAGAGACAGCCAAGGGATTCCACTTTGTTTATCAAGGCATGTTTTTCTATATTATCTGCTCTTTGATATGAAGATAGATGAACTGCCTTGCAGTTGCTACCTGCTATCTTGGCAGAGAGGAGAACATTTGGCAGCCCTTTTAAAAAAAAAACACTACGTCATATCACAGTGTCTTGATTAATCTGTCTCTCTGCCATACAAAGGACTAGTCAGTGGTGTTCCATTGAGTCAGTGCAGAGGATCGTTGAGCTGAGCAGAGCAGGGAAAAGACATGGGGGAAGATGCAGAGATTGACTGATGATCTGAGAGAGGATGTTTTGGTGGATCTCTGTGCCAATCCCATGTCTTCTCTCTGTCTTGCGCCCTCTATCTCTCTCTGCCTGCCTGCCTGTCTTCTCTGTGTCTGCCTGTCTCTCTCTCTTTCTTTCTCTCTTTCTCTCTCTCTCTCTCTCTTTCTCTCTCTCTCTCTCTCTCTCTCTCTCGCTCTCCCTCTCTCACACTGCTTGTCTTCTCTCCTCTCAGCTGTCCCCAGGACCAGTGCATCTCAGTGCAGCTCTGTGCCGGAGCCCAGGTTTGGGAAGCGGATAGGAAACGACTTTGGCATTGGCACGGTGGTGCTGTTTGAATGCAATCCAGGCTACGCTCTGCACGGCGCCACTGCCATCAGGTGTGAGGCCATCCCGAACACTGTGGCTCAGTGGAACGGCACTGAGCCCACCTGCGTAGGTAAGTAGACTGCGCCAACTCCTCACAGTCACAGACCTAGTTCCACCGACCCAAACCACACAGTCACAGACCTAGGGGTGCCTGGCGAAATTGGTTATTTCCACCTCATGAGTGGATGTACATTTTCCCAAATACGAATGGAATTGAGAATCATTGGATTGTCCCCCCCCACCCCAAAAAAAAAACATTATTCAATGCCTTAGACCCGAAGTAGTGACTATATTTCAGATGATAAAGTATTGCATTCGTGGCTTTGATGCTCCTCCATTGCACAGTGATAGTGTGCTATCCGTCTGTCCAAGGGAACACGTCGTTGTGCTGCCCAGTAATACTTCTTCATGTGAGGTCATCCAAGACCTGCAGCTTTAAAAGGAGGAAGTGGAAAACAGTCCATTTGATCTAGAGGTCTTTCCCTTTCTAAATAAAGCTGGAGAGCAGACCGTTTCTTTTAGATGGAGCTTCTCTCTCTGAAAGGAAAACTTCAGCAATTTGGCAACGAAGCCCTAAATCTACTTCCCCAAGAGTCAGATGAACTCGTAGATCCCATCTTTAAAGGAATACTTCAGCAATTTGGCAATGAAGCCCTTTATCTACTTCCCCAAAGTCAGATGAACTCGTAGATCCCATCTTTAAAGGAATACTTCAGAAATTTGGCAATGAAGCCCTTTATCTACTTCCCCAAAGTCAGATGAACTCGTAGATCCCATCTTTAAAGGAATACTTCAGCAATTTGGCAATGAAGCCCTAAATCTACTTCCCCAAGAGTCAGATGAACTCGTAGATCCCATCTTTAAAGGAATACTTCAGCAATTTGGCAATGAAGCCCTAAATCTACTTCCCCAAGAGTCAGATGAACTCGTAGATCCCATCTTTAAAGGAATACTTCAGCAATTTGGCAATGAAGCCCTTTATCTACTTCCCCAAAGTCAGATGAACTCGTAGATCCCATCTTTAAAGGAATACTTCAGAAATTTGGCAATGAAGCCCTTTATCTACTTCCCCAAAGTCAGATGAACTCGTAGATCCCATCTTTAAAGGAATACTTCAGCAATTTGGCAATGAAGCCCTAAATCTACTTCCCCAAGAGTCAGATGAACTCGTAGATCCCATCTTTAAAGGAATACTTCAGCAATTTGGCAATGAAGCCCTAAATCTACTTCCCCAAGAGTCAGATGAACTCGTAGATCCCATCTTTAAAGGAATACTTCAGCAATTTGGCAATGAAGCCCTAAATCTACTTCCTCAAGAGTCAGATGAACTCGTAGATCCCATCTTTAAAGGAATATTTCAGAAATTTGGCAATGAAGCCCTAAATCTACTTCCCCAAGAGTCAGATGAACTCGTAGATCCCATCTTTAAAGGAATACTTCAGCAATTTGGCAATGAAGCCCTAAATCTACTTCCTCAAGAGTCAGATGAACTCGTAGATCCCATCTTTAAAGGAATATTTCAGGAGTTTTATCTCCTTACCAAGAGTCAGATGAATTTGTGGATACCATCTGTATTTCTCTGTGTTCAGTATGAAGGAAGTTAGAGGTAGAAAAGTTGTGTTTTTCTGGAATCATACCTGGTTTCAGTTAACAGACTCCCACAGAGTAACTAGGAGGGGGATGGAATCAAACCTGGTTTCAGTTAACAGACTCCCACAGAGTAACTAGGAGGGGATGGAATCATACCTGGTTTTAGTTAACAGACTCCCACAGAGTAACTAGGAGGGGATGGAATCATACCTGGTTTTAGTTAACAGACTCCCACAGAGTAACTAGGAGGGGGATGGAATCAAACCTGGTTTCAGTTAACAGACTCCCACAGAGGAACTAGGAGGGGATGGAATCTAACCTGGTTTTAGTTAACAGACTCCCACAGATTAACTAGGAGGGGGATGGAATCATACCTGGTTTCAGTTAACAGACTCCCACAGAGTAACTAGGAGGGGGATGGAATCAAACCTGGTTTCAGTTAACAGACTCCCACAGAGTAACTAGGAGGGGGATGGAATCTAACCTGGTTTTAGTTAACAGACTCCCACAGAGTAACTAGGAGGGGGATGGAATCATACCTGGTTTCAGTTAACAGACTCCCACAGAGTAACTAGGAGGGGGATGGAATCATACCTGGTTTCAGTTAACAGACTCCCACAGAGTAACTAGGAGGGGGATGGAATCAAACCTGGTTTCAGTTAACAGACTCCCACAGAGTAACTAGGAGGGGGATGGAATCAAACCTGGTTTTAGTTAACAGACTCCCACAGAGTAACTAGGAGGGGGATGGAATCATACCTGGTTTCAGTTAACAGACTCCCACAGAGTAACTAGGAGGGGGATGGAATCAAACCTGGTTTCAGTTAACAGACTCCCACAGAGTAACTAGGAGGGGGATGGAATCAAACCTGGTTTTAGTTAACAGACTCCCACAGAGTAACTAGGAGGGGGATGGAATCAAACCTGGTTTCAGTTAACAGACTCCCACAGAGTAACTAGGAGGGGGATGGAATCAAACCTGGTTTCAGTTAACAGACTCCCACAGAGTAACTAGGAGGGGATGGAATCATACCTGGTTTTAGTTAACAGACTCCCACAGAGTAACTAGGAGGGGGATGGAATCATACCTGGTTTTAGTTAGCAGACTCCCACAGAGTAGCTAGGAGGGGGATGGAATCATACCTGGTTTTAGTTAACAGACTCCCACAGAGTAACTAGGAGGGGATGGAATCTAACCTGGTTTTAGTTAACAGACTCCCACAGAGTAACTAGGAGGGGGATGGAATCAAACCTGGTTTTAGTTAGCAGACTCCCACAGAGTAGCTAGGAGGGGGATGGAATCATACCTGGTTTTAGTTAACAGACTCCCACAGAGTAACTAGGAGGGGATGGAATCTAACCTGGTTTTAGTTAACAGACTCCCACAGAGTAGCTAGGAGGGGATGGAATCAATCCAAAGTGGCAGTGTACATGTTGTCCATGTGATGTGGACAACATGATTAACTAAACACAACAAACAACATTAAAATGTATCCGTGCTCTCAGACCTGCTCGTCTCCCATCCAGTATTACTGAAGCAGACGTGCTAGTCTCCAATCCAGTATTACTGAAGCAGACCTGCTGGTCTCCCATCCAGTATTACTGAAGCAGACCTGCTCGTATCCCATCCAGTATTACTGAAGCAGACCTGCTCGTATCCCATCCAGTATTACTGAAGCAGACCTGCTCGTATCCCATCCAGTATTACTGAAGCAGACCTGTTCGTATCCCATCCAGTATTACTGAAGCAGACGTGCTAGTCTCCAATCCAGTATTACTGAAGCAGACCTGCTAGTCTCCCATCCAGTATTACTGAAGCAGACCTGCTCATATCCCATCCAGTATTACTGAAGCAGACCTGCTCGTATCCCATCCAGTATTACTGAAGCAGACCTGCTCATATCCCATCCAGTATTACTGAAGCAGACCTGCTCGTCTCCCATCCAGTATTACTGAAGCAGACGTGCTCGTATCCCATCCAGTATTACTGAAGCAGACGTGCTAGTCTCCCATCCAGTATTACTGAAGCAGACCTGCTCGTATCCCATCCAGTATTACTGAAGCAGACCTGCTAGTCTCCCATCCAGTATTACTGAAGCAGACCTGCTCGTATCCCATCCAGTATTACTGAAGCAGACCTGCTCGTATCCCATCCAGTATTACTGAAGCAGACGTGCTAGTCTCCAATCCAGTATTACTGAAGCAGACCTGCTCGTATCCCATCCAGTATTACTGAAGCAGACCTGCTAGTCTCCCATCCAGTATTACTGAAGCAGACCTGCTCATATCCCATCCAGTATTACTGAAGCAGACCTGCTCGTATCCCATCCAGTATTACTGAAGCAGACCTGCTAGTCTCCCATCCAGTATTACTGAAGCAGACCTGCTCGTATCCCATCCAGTATTACTGAAGCAGACCTGCTCGTATCCCATCCAGTATTACTGAAGCAGACCTGCTAGTCTCCCATCCAGTATTACTGAAGCAGACCTGCTCGTATCCTATCCAGTATTACTGAAGCAGACCTGCTCGTATCCCATCCAGTATTACTGAAGCAGACGTGCTAGTCTCCCATCCAGTATTACTGAAGCAGACCTGCTCGTATCCCATCCAGTATTACTGAAGCAGACCTGCTCGTATCCCATCCAGTATTACTGAAGCAGACCTGCTCGTATCCCATCCAGTATTACTGAAGCAGACGTGCTAGTCTCCCATCCAGTATTACTGAAGCAGACCAGCTCGTATCCCATCCAGTATTACTGAAGCAGACCTGCCCCTATCCCATCATGTATTACTGAAGCAGACCTGCTCGTTTCCCATCCAGTATTTTTGAAGCAGACCTGCTTGTCTCCTATCTGGTGTATTCCTGAAGCAGACCTGCTTGTCTCCTATCTGGTGTATTCCTGAAGCAGACCTGCTTGTCTCCTATCTGGTGTATTCCTGAAGCAGACCTGCTTGTCTCCTATCTGGTGTATTCCTGAAGCAGACCTGCTTGTCTCCTATCCAGTATTCCTGAAGCAGACCTGCTTGTCTCCTATCTAGTATTCCTGAAGCAGACCTGCTTGTCTCCCATCTAGTATTCCTGAAGCAGACCTGCTTGTCTCCTATCCAGTATTCCTGAAGCAGACCTGCTTGTCTCCTATCCAGTATTCCTGAAGCAGACCTGCTTGTCTCCTATCTGGTGTATTCCTGAAGCAGACCTGCTTGTCTCCTATCTGGTGTATTCCTGAAGCAGACCTGCTTGTCTCCTATCTGGTGTATTCCTGAAGCAGACCTGCTTGTCTCCTATCCAGTATTCCTGAAGCAGACCTGCTTGTCTCCTATCTAGTATTCCTGAAGCAGACCTGCTTGTCTCCCATCTAGTATTCCTGAAGCAGTGGTTGAGTGGTTGAAAAATGAGTTTTAATGATTCCAACCTAAGTGTATGTAGACTTCGACTTCAACTGTACATATACACTAGGATACAAAAACACAATCATGGTATGCACAAATAAAACATCACAATTCACCCAGAAAAAAAACTGTTTCATTCATCCACAAATAAATCCACAATCAATACTTTAAATTGACCAAACGACACCAGAACATCAATCGGTATCAATTTGGAATCTGTCGTCCCAGAACTGTCCCAGGGTCTGTTTTTAACTGTGGACATGATTTCCATCGTCTCCAGGGACGACTGGACACCCTTCATTTCAAGCCCTGGATGGGAATTATTTTATAGGCTACCAAGGGTGGCCAATCATCCTCCAGGAGAGCCTTAAAGGGGCAGTGTTGTATTTACGAGACAGGAGGTATGAAAGAAGCCAATAAGGCAGAGTATAGCCTACATTTCTGTCTGATTCTCCACGGTAAAAAGATAGTAATGCATTTTATTGTGTAACGTGGTTCCTTGCATCCTACAATTATGTAAAAAAAAGGACAAGTACCTAAATAAGTGAATATCAAACCCTCATTACAAACTGGATATAGGTTCATACATATGAACGCACTTCAACTGGTGCTCGTGTTAACATTCATCTCTTCATTGAAGGTTTAACATGTCATCTGTCCAAGGATGTGAGACAAGACGTGCTGAAGGGTGCCTACAGGGATGAAGGCTGCACCCTATTCCCTATTAAGTGCACTAACTGATGTAACGTAGTGCACTACAGATTAGAGCTGGGCGATATCAACAATTATTTTTTTTATTTTTTTTTATCCGTTATTTTACCAGGTGAGTTGACTGAGAACACGTTCTCATTTGCAGCAACGACCTGGGAAATAGTTACAGGGGAGAGGAGGGGGATGAATGAGCCAATTGTAAACTGGGGATTATTAGGTGACTGTGATGGTTTGAGGGCCAGATTGGGAATTTAGCCAGGACACCGGGGTTAACACCCCTACTCTTACGATAAGTGCCATGGGGATCTTTAATGACCTCAGAGAGTCAGGACACCTGTTTATCGTCCATCCGAAAGACGGCACCCTACACGGGGCAGTGTCCCCAATCACTGCCCTGGGGTATTGGGATAATTTTTTTAGACCAGAGGAAAGAGTGCCTCCTACTGGCCCTCCAACACCACTTCCAGCAGCATCTGGTCTCCCATTCAGGACCAACCCTGCTTAGCTTCAGAAGCAAGCCAGCAGTGGTATGCAGGGTGGTATGCAGGGTGGTATGCTGTTGGCATATTGCGATAAATGGACTGAATTATAACAATAACAATAAATGGAATGATAAGTTAATAACTTATATGTGCAGCATAGTTATGTTTGATATTACCCATATAATTTCTACTACTCTGAATGTTGTAGCTATCAATTGTCCCATTAACAATCAAACATTAGCAAATGTTTTGCATTTCAAACTGAACATTTGTCTAGTAAAACCCTGTAGGTTGTATATCGTAAAATGAAGGATATATCAACAAATGTCCACGATAAGTGGTCGGTTTGGTCGGTGGCAATCATTGTTGGTTTATAGTCCCAGCTCTACACAGATGCAGGAGCTTAATTTGACCCAGTTTCTCACAGCAGGAAAATAATCCTGCAGCAACAGGAAATGTTTAATTATTATATGGATTATAATGAATTAACTTTTTTTTTTGTAGAGGTTTGATAAAGTCTAAATGTTTTAAGTGGAAATTACAAACTTTAGAAACCTTTTAGAATCTAGAATGCACTCACATTTCTTGCAACACCAGGAGGATCAAATTAAGATCCTACACCTGTATGTAGGGAATAGGGTTCCATTTGGGATGCAGGTATATAGTGATTATCAAATCAAATCAAATTGTATTTGGTCACATACACACGGTTAACAGATGTTAATGCGAGTGTAGCGAAAGGCTTGTGCTTCTAGTTCCGACAATGCAGTAATAACCAACGAGTAATCTAACCTAACTATTCCAAAACTACTGCCTTATACACACAAGTGTAAGGGGATAAAGAATATGTACATAAAGATATATGAATGAGTGATGGTACAGAGCGGCATAGGCAAGATGCAGTAGATGTTATCGAGTACAGTATATACATATGAGATGAGTAATGTAGGATATGTAAACAAAGTGGCATAGTTTAAAGTGGCTAGTGATACATGTATTACATAAAGATGCAGTAGATGTTATCGAGTACAGTATATACATATGAGATGAATAATGTAGGGTATGTAAACATTATATTAGGTAGCATTGTTTAAAGTGGCTAGTGATACATGTATTACATAAAGATGCAGTAGATGGTATCGAGTACAGTATATACATATGAGATGAGTAATGTAGGGTATGTAAACATTATATTAAGGGGCATTGTTTAAAGTGGCTAGTGATACATGTATCACATAAAGATGCAGTAGATGATATAGAGTACAGTATATACGTATACATGTGAGATAAATAATGTAGGGTATGTAAACATTATATTAAGTAGCATTGTTATGGCAGAGATTGAGAGTTGTATGTAGCACAGGAAGAGACAGGCATCATCACCAAGTCTGCTTCACCTGAGGAGTGAGGAGATGAATAGCGAAGTCGCTTCCTGTGAATTTGTCACGTCGTCTGTCTCTGTGTGGGAGTAGTGAAGAGGACATCATCTGTAAAATATTGATGAGTTTGAAATTGCAGTGAACTGGATTAGGGGCCAATAATTAGATATGTGAGCTCCTACATGCAGCATGGCTCAACGACACACTGAGGCACGAGAAATCATGTTGTGGGTTTATATACTGTCCTCTGTACAGTCCTGACTGGTTGTTGTGGTAGATACAGGCTGTAGACAACTCAGTGGTTGTCTGTTGACTACCCCTGTTCGTCCTTGGTATGGTAGATACCGGCTGGTTGTCTGTTGACTACCCCTGTTCGTCCTTGGTGTGGTAGATACAGGCTAGTTGTCTGTAGACTACCCCTGTTCGTCCTTGTTGTGGTAGATACAGGCTGGTTGTCTGTAGACTACCCCTGTTCGTCCTTGGTGTGGTAGATACAGGCTGGTTGTCTGTTGACTACCCCTGTTCGTCCTTGGTGTGGTAGATACAGGCTGGTTGTCTGTAGACTACCCCTGTTCGTCCTTGGTGTGGTAGATACAGGCTGGTTGTCTGTAGACTACCCCTGTTCGTCCTTGGTGTGGTAGATACAGGCTAGTTGTCTGTAGACTACCTCTGTTCGTCCTTGGCAGACAGGCATCAGGTTGTTTATGACTGAAGGAAGCATCTCAAACGGCACCCTATTCCCTATGTAGTGCACTGCTTCTGGCCAGAGCCCTTTGAGTTTCCCTGTGGCTTTCCCTGTGAGTTTCCCTATGAGTTTCCCTGTGAGTTTCCCTATGGGTTTCACTGTGAGTTTCCCTATGAGTTTCCCTGTGGGTTTCCCTATGGGTTTCCCTGTGGGTTTCCCTGTGAGTTTCCCTATGGGTTTCCCTGTGGGTTTCCCTATGGGTTTCCCTGTGGGTTTCCCTATCTCCCTATGGGTTTTCCTGTGGTTTTCCCTATGGGTTTCCCTGTGGGTTTCCCTGTGAGTTTCCCTATGGGTTTCCCTGTGAGTTTCCCTATGGGTTTCCCTGTGAGTTCCCCTGTAGGTTTCCCTGTGGGTTTCCCTATGGGTTTTCCTGTGAGTTTCCCTATGGGTTTCCCTGTAGGTTTCCCTGTAGGTTTCCCTGTAGGTTTCCCTATGGGTTTCCCTGTGGGTTTCCCTGTAGGTTTCCCTGTGAGTTTCCCTGTAGGTTTCCCTGTGAGTTTCCCTATGGGTTTCCCTGTGAGTTTCCCTGTGGGTTTCCCTGTAGGTTTCCCTATGGGTTTCCCTGTGAGTTTCCCTATGGGTTTTGGCAGCTCTGCTCTCCACTGAGGTTAGCTGGTGAATACAACAGCAGGCAAACATTCAACCAGGCAGTATTGACCTCCTACACAGGGATCAACCAGGCAGTATTGACATCCTACACAGGGATCAACCAGGCAGTATTGACCTCCTACACAGGGATCAACCAGGCAGTATTGACCTCCTACACAGGGATCAACCAGGCAGTATTGACCTCCTACACAGGGATCAACCAGGCAGTATTGACCTCCTACACAGGGATCAACCTGGCAGTATTGACCTCCTACACAGGGATCAACCAGGCAGTATTGACCTCCTACACAGGGATCAACCAGGCAGTATTGACCTCCTACACAGGGAAACAAAAGATCCACCTTGTTTCTCTCCTCTCTTATCCTGGATCTGATGGAAGAGTCATTTATATTCAGGGAACATTCCCATGAGATCATCACGTGTTCCATTGTTGAGTCATTTCTATTCAGGGAACATTCCCATGACATCGTCACGTGTTCCGTTGTTGAGTCATTTCTATTCAGGGAACATTCCCATGACATCGTCACGTGTTCCATTGTTGAGTCATTTCTATTCAGGGAACATTCCCATGACATCATCACGTGTTCCGTTGTTGAGTCATTTCTATTCAGGGAACATTCCCGTGACATCGTCACGTGTTCCATTGTTGAGTCATTTCTATTCGGGGAACATTCCCGTGACATCGTGACGTGTTCCGTTGTTGAGTCATTTCTATTCAGGGAACATTCCCATGACATCATCACGTGTTCCATTGTTGAGTCATTTCTATTCAGGGAACATTCCCGTGACATCGTCACGTGTTCCGTTGTTGAGTCATTTCTATTCAGGGAACATTTCCATGACATCATCACGTGTTCCGTTGTTGAGTCATTTCTATTCAGGGAACATTCCCATGACATCGTCACGTGTTCCGTTGTTGAGTCATTTCTATTCAGGGAACATTCCCATGACATCGTCACGTGTTCCGTTGTTGAGTCATTTCTATTCAGGGAACATTCCCGTGACATCGTCACGTGTTCCGTTGTTGAAAGGAGAGTATATGTAAAACGTCATCATCATTAGTCCCTGTTATTCTGATACATGTCATGAAATGAAATGAGTCAGCGACTGGTGACAATAGACAACAGAACAACAGCCAGGATTTGAGTTGTCTCTCTAAAGCAACACGTTGTGTCCTTTCAGATGAAAAAAGTAGTGTATATCGTTTTTTTGTTTTTTATTCCGTGGCTGATGGATGTCTGTTCCGTTTGAGCTACGCGAGGCCTTACAGCTGTCCGTAATGTAACGTGCAGTAGAGGACTTTCCAATATTCATGTAGACGTGGTACCTGACATGCTTTGATCTCTGCTGTGAAGTATATTGGTACGTTCCTGTATCCACACTAGCAAATCACTTTGAATGTCCAATACATTGCAGTGTGGATAATCGGAGAGCCTACACGGCTTGGAATCGGTTATGATCCTATGAGGTTTATAATGAAACCCCTGGGACCAGCAGGAGGTCTACAGTAGTCGGTTGTTGGTCCTATGAGGTTTATAATGAAACCTCTGGGACCAGCAGGAGATCTACAGTAGTCGGTTGTGGTCCTATGAGGTTTATAATGAAACCCCTGGGACCAGCAGGAGATCTACAGTAGTCGGTTGTGGTCCTGTGAGGTTTATAATGAAACCACTGGGACCAGCAGGAGATCTACAGTAGTCGGTTGTGGTCCTATGAGGTTTATAATGAAACCACTGGGACCAGCAGGAGATCTACAGTAGTCGGTTGTGGTCCTATCAGGTTTATAATGAAACCTCTGGGACCAGCAGGAGATCTACAGTAGTCGGTTGTGGTCCTATGAGGTTTATAATGAAACCCCTGGGACCAGCAGGAGATCTACAGTAGTCGGTTATGGTCCTATGAGGTTTATAATGAAACCCCTGGGACCAGCAGGAGATCTACAGTAGTCGGTTGTGGTCCTATCAGGTTTATAATGAAACCTCTGGGACCAGCAGGAGATCTACAGTAGTCGGTTGTGGTCCTATGAGGTTTATAATGAAACTACTGGGACCAGCAGGAGATCTACAGTAGTCGGTTGTGGTCCTATGAGGTTTATAATGAAACCCCTGGGACCAGCAGGAGATCTACAGTAGTCGGTTATGGTCCTATGAGGTTTATAATGAAACCCCTGGGACCAGCAGGAGATCTACAGTAGTCGGTTGTGGTCCTATGAGGTTTATAATGAAACCCCTGGGACCAGCAGGAGATCTACAGTAGTCAGAAGGGCTGGGGTGAATGGATCACAAATGATAGATGGATGAAACCCATGAATGGATGATGGACAGATGAGGGATGGACGGATAAGTAACCCTCCATAAATCAAGGAGAACAGCAGGTGGCTGGGGTGAATGGATGATTGACAGATGAGGGATGAACGGATGAGTAACCCTCCATAAAACAAGGAGAACAGCAGGTGGCTGGGGTGAATGGATGATGGACAGATGAGGGATGAATGGATGGATGAAGCCCCATGGATAGATGATGATGAGATGGAGGAATGCATGGATGAACCCTGGTCTCCATAGTGATGGAATAGGAGACACCCTGGGCTCCATAGTGATGGAATAGGAGACACCCTGGTCTCCATAGTGATGGAATAGGAGGCACCCTGGGCTCCATAGTGATGGAATAGGAGGCACCCTGGTCTCCATAGTGATGGAATAGGAGACACCCTGGGCTCCATAGTGATGGAATAGGAGACACCCTGGGCTCCATAGTGATGGAATAGGAGACACCCTGGGCTCCATAGTGATGGAGAGTAGAGAAGACACCAAGAGTAGAGAAGAGAAAGACTTTTCTCTCTCTTCTCTCCCCTTGGTCTCCTCTGGGTGACTTGTCTCTCTTTTCTCTACCGCTGGTCTCCTCTGGGTGACTTGTCTCTCTCTTCTCTACCGCTGGTCTCCTCTGGGTGAATTGTCTCTCTCTTCTCTACTCTTGGTGTCTGGGTGACTTGTCTCTCTCTTCTCTTCTCTTGGTGTCTGGGTGACTTGTCTTTCTCTTCTCTCACCTTGGTCTCCTCTGGGTGACTTGTCTCTCTCTTCTCTCACCCTGTGCAGTTCCCTGTGGAGGACTGCTGACATCTCGTAAGGGGACCATCCTTTCTCCTGGTTACCCAGAGCCCTACGCCAACTATCTCAACTGTATCTGGAAGATCTCTGTGCCAGAGGGAGCAGGCATCCAAGTGAGAGATGCAGCATGAAACATTATGAATATCATGTTGGAACGTTTTGATAGTTAAAAGGGTTTAAGAATTAAACTTTCATGGAATTCTATCTTAGAATGGGAATTTGCTAAAAATGTGTATCCCATTATTGATGAGGCAACTGTTTTATTCAACTTAGATATTTCTTTTTTTTTTTTACTCTTAAATGTATTTATTTGTTCCTTTCCTCAGATCCAGGTCATAACTTTTGCCACGGAACACAACTGGGACTCCTTGGACTTTTTTGACGGCGTCGATGGCAACGCGCCAAGGCTTGGCAGCTATTCAGGTGAAACAACCTCCAGAATTTGTCTTTTAAAGCTCCCATTTTGGAATTGATAATAATGTCGGATCGGAACACTCAGTAAAAAAAGAGTACTTATGGATATGAAGGGGGGAGACGACATTTGGCATGCTCTTTGAAAAAAGTTATCCAAATCTCAAAACGGAAATGAAGAAAGACCTGACTGACTCTAGTCTTCACCTGATGAAGAAGACCTGACTGACTCTAGTCTTCACCTGATGAAGAAGCCCTGACTGAGTCTAGTCTTCACCTGATGAAGAAGACCTGGCTGACTCTAGTCTTCACCTGATGAAGAAGACCTGACTGACTCTAGTCTTCACCTGATGAAGAAGACCTGACTGACTCTAGTCTTCACCTGATGAAGAAGACCTGACTGACTCTAGTCTTCACCTGATGAAGAAGACCTGACTGACTCTAGTCTTCACCTGATGAAGAAGACCTGACTGACTCTAGTCTTCACCTGATGAAGAAGACCTGACTGACTCTAGTCTTCACCTGATGAAGATGACCTGACGGACTCTAGTCTTCACCTGATGAAGAAGACCTGACTGACTCTAGTCTTCACCTGATGAAGATGACCTGACGGACTCTAGTCTTCACCTGATGAAGATGACCTGACGGACTCTAGTCTTCACCTGATGAAGATGACCTGACGGACTCTAGTCTTCACCTGATGAAGATGACCTGACGGACTCTAGTCTTCACCTGATGAAGATGACCTGACGGACTCTAGTCTTCACCTGATGAAGAAGACCTGACGGACTCTAGTCTTCACCTGATGAAGAAGACCTGACTGACTCTAGTCTTTACCTGATGAAGAAGACCTGACTGACTCTAGTCTTCACCTGATGAAGATGACCTGACGGACTCTAGTCTTCACCTGATGAAGAAGACCTGACTGACTCTAGTCTTCACCTGATGAAGAAGACCTGACTGACTCTAGTCTTCACCTGATGAAGATGCCCTGACTGACTCTAGTCTTCACCTGATGAAGAAGACCTGACTGACTCTAGTCTTCACCTGATGAAGAAGCCCTGACTGACTCTAGTCTTTACCTGATGAAGAAAGACCTGACTGACACTAGTCTTCACCTGATGAAGAAGACCTGACTGACTCTAGTCTTCACCTGATGAAGAAGACCTGACTGACTCTAGTCTTCACCTGATGAAGAAGACCTGACTGACTCTAGTCTTCACCTGATGAAGAAGACCTGACTGACTCTAGTCTTCACCTGATGAAGAAGACCTGACTGACTCTAGTCTTCACCTGATGAAGATGACCTGACGGACTCTAGTCTTCACCTGATGAAGAAGACCTGACTGACTCTAGTCTTCACCTGATGAAGATGACCTGACGGACTCTAGTCTTCACCTGATGAAGAAGACCTGACGGACTCTAGTCTTCACCTGATGAAGAAGACCTGACTGACTCCCTCTGACTTGCCTAGCAAATGAAATAGTCTTTACCTGATGAAGAAGACCTGACTGACTCTAGTCTTCACCTGACGAAGAAGACCTGACGGACTCTAGTCTTCACCTGACGAAGAAGACCTGACGGACTCTAGTCTTCACCTGATGAAGAAGACCTGACGGACTCTAGTCTTCACCTGATGAAGAAGACCTGACTGACTCTAGTCTTCACCTGATGAAGAAGACCTGACCGACTCTAGTCTTCACCTGACGAAGAAGACCTGACGGACTCTAGTCTTCACCTGATGAAGAAGACCTGACGGACTCTAGTCTTCACCTGACGAAGAAGACCTGAGTGGTGGAAACGGTGTCAAATAAATCTATCTAATAGGACTTAATAAATACATATCCAGCACCTGCTCAGAGACAGTTGATGTGTGTCGGGCACGGCTCTCTAACCCTGTTCCTGGAGAGCTGACCTCCTGTAGGTTTTCACTTCGACCCCAACCCCAGTTGAAACTAATCAGATTCAGCATATCATCCAGCTAATTATTAGAATCGAGTGCGCTACATTAGGGTTGGAGTAAAACTCTACAAGAGGGTTTCTCTCCAGGAACAGGGTTGGAGTTAAAACCTACAGGAGGGTCTATCTCCAAGAACTGGGTTGTAGTTAAAACCTACAGGAGGGTCTCTCTCCAGGAACAGGGTTGGAGTAAAACCTACAGGAGGGTATCTCTCCAGGAACAGGGTTGGAGTTAAAACCTACAGGAGGACCTATCTCCAGGAACAGGGTTGGAGTTAAAACCTGCAGGAGGGTGTCTCTCCAGGAACAGGGTTGGAGTTAAAGCCCGTAAAACAGTATCTCTCCAGGAACAGGGTTGGAGTTAAAACCTACAGGAGGGTTTCTCTCCAGGAACAGGGATGCAGTTAAAACCTACAGGAGGGTTTCTCTCCAGGAACAGGGATGGAGTCAAATCCTACAGGAGGGTCTCTCCAGGAACTGGGTTGGAGTTAAAACCTACAGGAGGGTTTCTCTCTAGGAACAGGGTTGGTGATCCCTGGTGTAGTGTATTTTATGATATTTTCTTATTGACTGTCTCCATGCGTATGTTCTACGTTCCAGTCACATACAGTGTATGTCTTTCCCCCCTAGAGACCCTTCCTACTGTAACTCCCACTTCACTGTCTCCATGGGTATGTTCTGTAGGTACGACCATCCCCCAGCTCCTGAACAGCACCTCCAACAACATCTACCTGACCTTCCAGTCCGACATCAGTGTGTCTGCAGCAGGCTTCCACCTGGAGTATACAGGTATGGAGAGATACACCTAGCTATAGGCTGGTCCTAGATCAGGTGTAATCTGGAGTATACAGGTATGAAGAGATACACCTAGCTATAGGCTGGTCCTAGATCAGGTGTAATCTGGAGTATACAGGTATGAAGAGATACACCTAACTATAGGCTGGTCCTAGATCAGGTGTAATCTGGAGTATACAGGTATGAAGAGATACACTTAGCTATAGGCTGGTCCTAGATCAGGTGTAATCTGGAGGATACAAGTCCTCTGACTGTCAGTGTCTTCTATTTTATATCCTTATTTTACCAGGTAAATTGACTGAGAACACGTTTTCGTTTTACAGCAATGACCTGGGGAAAAGATCAAGGGGAGATGAATGAGCCAATTGTAAACTGGGGATGATTAGGTGACCATGATGGTATGAGGGTCAGATTGTGAATTTATAGAGTTAACAACCCTACTCTGACGATAAATTACCCTGGGATTTTTAGTGACCGCAGAGAGTCAGGACACTCGTTTAACATCCCATCTGAAAGACGGCACCCTACAGGGCAATGTCCCCAATCACTGTCCTGGGGCATTGGGATTATATACACTATACAGCGCCTTGCAAAAGTATTCATCCCCCTTGTCGTTTGTCCTGTTTTGTAGCATTACAACCTTTAATTGAAATTTATTTTTATTTGGATTTAATGTAATGAACATACACAAAATAGTACAAATTGGTTTAGTGAAATGTACAAAAATATGTTGTTTAAAAAAAATACAAATATAATAAAATGATAAAGTGGTGCGTGTATATTGTATTCACCACCTTCGCGATGAAGCCCCTAAATAAGATCTGGTGCAACCAGTTACCTTCAGAAGTCACATCATTAGTTAAATAAAGTCCACCTGTGTGCAATCTAAGTGTCACATGACCTGTCACATGATCTCAGTATATATACATCTGTTCTGAAAGGTCCAAGAGTCTGCAACACCACTAATCTTTATGTTTTTATTTAACCTTTATTTAACTCGGCAAGTCAGTTAATTAAGAACAAATTATTATTTTCAATGACGGCCTAGGAACAGTGGGTTAACTGCCTTGTTCAGGGGCAGAACAACAGATTTGTACCTTGTCAGCTCGGGGATTTCAACTTGCAACCTTCCGGTTATTAGTCCAACGCTCTAACCACTAGGCTACCCTGCCGTCCCTACACTCTAACCACTAGGCTACCTACCGTCCCTACACTCTAACCACTAGGCTACCTACCGTCCCTACACTCTAACCACTAGGCTACCTACCGTCCCTACACTCTAACCACTAGGCTACCTGCCGTCCCTACACTCTAACCACTAGGCTACCTACCGTCCCTACACTCTAACCACTAGGCTACCCTGCCGTCCCTACACTCTAACCACTAGGCTACCTACCGTCCCTACACTCTAACCACTAGGCTACCTACCGTCCCTACACTCTAACCACTAGGCTACCCTGCCGTCCCTACACTCTAACCACTAGGCTACCTACCGTCCCTACACTCTAACCACTAGGCTACCTACCGTCCCTACACTCTAACCACTAGGCTACCTACCGTCCCTACACTCTAACCACTAGGCTACCCTGCCGGACCCTTAAATCCACTAAGCAAGGGGCACCACCAAGCAAGCGGCACCATGAAGACCAAGGAGCTCTCCAAATAGTTCTTGGGCAAAGTTGTGGAGAAGTACAGATCAGGGTTGGGTTATTAAAAAATATCAGAAACTTTGAACATCCCACGGAGCACCATTAAATCCATTATTAAAAAAAATTGAAAGAATATGGCACCACAACAAACCTGCCAAGAGAGGGCCACCTACCAAAAATCATGGACCAGGCAAGGAGGGCATTAAATCAGAGAGGCAACAAAGAGACCAAAGATAACCCTGAAGGAGCTGCACAGCTCCACAGCAGATATTGGAGTATCTGTCCATAGGACCACTTTAAGCCGTACACTCCACAGAGCTCGGATTTTTGGAAGAGTGGCCAGAAAAAAAAACATTGCTTAAAGAAAGAAATAAGCAAACATGTTTGGTGTTCGCCAAAAGGCATGTGAGAGACTCCCCAAACATATTGAAGAAGGTACTCTGGTCAGATGAGACTAAAATGTAGCATTTTGGCTATCAAGGAAAATGCTATTTCTGGAGCAAACCCAACACCTCTCATCACCCCGAGAACAGCATCCCACAGTGAAGCATGGTGGTGGCAGCATCATGTTGTGGGGATGTTTTTCATCGACAGGGACTGGGAAAGCAGCACTCAAATGGTTTAAGGGGAAACATTTGAATGTCTTAGAATGGCCTAGTCAAAGCCCAGACCTCAATCCAATTGAGAATCTGTGGTATGACTTAAAGATTGCTGTACACCAGCAGGAACCCATCCAACTTGAAGGAGCTGGAGCAGTTTTGTCTTGAAGAATGGGCCAAAATCCCAGTGGATAGATGTGCCAAACTTATAGAGAGACACACCCCAAGATACGTGCAGCTGTAATTGCTGCACAAGTTGGCTCTACAAAGTATTGACTTTGTGGTGGTGGGGGGGGAGGGGGGGGAGGGGGGGGGGGAGGAGTAAAACATATTTTGCATCTTCAAAGTGTTAGGCATGTTGTGTGAATCAAATTATACGAACACCCCCCAAAAAATATATTTTAATTCCAGGTTGTAAGGCAACAAAATTAGGAAAAATGCCAAGGGGGGGGGGGGGGGTGAAAACTTTCACAAGCCACTGTATATATTTTCTTTAGACCAGAGGAAACAGCACTTCCAGTAGCATCTGGTCTCCCATCCCATGGACTGACCAGGAACAACCCTGTTTATCTTCAGATGCAAACTAGCAGTGGGATTCAGGGTGGGTTGCTGCTGGCCTTATTCTTAAAAAACAAGGTTAATGGGGTACGGAATAATTTATGATGTGTCAATAGCACAGAGTTAATGAAGAAACATGGAGTAAGTACGTGAATTGCTTTTGTAGTGAAAATAGTATTTGACAGTGTTAAGGGTGAAATGCTGCTGGTTGTCATGCCATGATGGCAGGGTTTAACCAAGTCCTCTGTCTATCGTTGTCATGCCATGATGGCAGGGTCTAACCAAGTCCTCTGTCTATCGTTGTCATGCCATGATGGCAGGGTTTAACCAAGTCCTCTGTCTAACGTTGTCATGCCATGATGGCAGGGTTTAACCAAGTCCTCTGTCTAATGTTGTCATGCCATGATGGCAGGGTTTAACCAAGTCCTCTGTCTATCGTTGTCATGCCATGATGGCAGGGTTTAACCAAGTCCTCTGTCTATCGTTGTCATGCCATGATGGCAGGGTCTAACCAAGTCCTCTGTCTATCGTTGTCATGCCATGATGGCAGGGTTTAACCAAGTCCTCTGTCTATCGTTGTCATGCCATGATGGCAGGGTTTAACCAAGTCCTCTGTCTAATGTTGTCATGCCATGATGGCAGGGTTTAACCAAGTCCTCTGTCTATCGTTGTCATGCCATGATGGCAGGGTTTAACCAAGTCCTCTGTCTATCGTTGTCATGCCATGATGGCAGGGTTTAACCAAGTCCTCTGTCTATCGTTGTCATGCCATGATGGCAGGGTCTAACCAAGTCCTCTGTCTATCGTTGTCATGCCATGATGGCAGGGTCTAACCAAGTCCTCTGTCTATCGTTGTCATGCCATGATGGCAGGGTTTAACCAAGTCCTCTGTCTATCGTTGTCATGCCATGATGGCAGGGTTTAACCAAGTCCTCTGTCTAATGTTGTCATGCCATGATGGCAGGGTTTAACCAAGTCCTCTGTCTATCGTTGTCATGCCATGATGGCAGGGTCTAACCAAGTCCTCTGTCTATCGTTGTCATGCCATGATGGCAGGGTTTAACCAAGTCCTCTGTCTATCGTTGTCATGCCATGATGGCAGGGTCTAACCAAGTCCTCTGTCTATCGTTGTCATGCCATGATGGCAGGGTTTAACCAAGTCCTCTGTCTAACGTTGTCATGCCATGATGGCAGGGTCTAACCAAGTCCTCTGTCTATCGTTGTCATGCCATGATGGCAGGGTTTAACCAAGTCCTCTGTCTATCGTTGTCATGCCATGATGGCAGGGTTTAACCAAGTCCTCTGTCTATCGTTGTCATGCCATGATGGCAGGGTCTAACCAAGTCCTCTGTCTATCGTTGTCATGCCATGATGGCAGGGTCTAACCAAGTCCTCTGTCTATCGTTGTCATGCCATGATGGCCGGGTTTAACCAAGTCCTCTGTCTATCGTTGTCACGCCATGATGGCAGGGTTTAACCAAGTCCTCTGTCTATCGTTGTCATGCCATGATGGCAGGGTTTAACCAAGTCCTCTGTCTATCGTTGTCATGCCATGATGGCAGGGTTTAACCAAGTCCTCTGTCTATCGTTGTCATGCCATGATGGCAGGGTTTAACCAAGTCCTCTGTCTATTGTTGTCATGCCATGATGACAGGACTATTCAGCTAGTGGACCTAGAGGGCCAAAGTACTGCTGGTTTTATTTTCTAGTGTTTTGGACCTCCAGGACTGGTGTTGACAAGCCCAGCTGGATCTGTTTCAGCCATCTCATCTCACACTAGTCATGTCGTCAAAGGAGTTGGCTAAAGGACACCCAGGGTTCCAGATGGGACCAGGCTAACTGAGCTCATCCACCATCCCTGTCTGTCTGTCTGTCTGTCTGTCTGTCCGTCTGTCTGTCCGTCTGTCCGTCTGTCCGTCTGTCCGTCTGTCCTTCCGTCCGTCCGTCCGTCCGTCTGTCTGTCTGTCCGTCCGCCTGTCTGTCTGAGTGGGGAACTGTAACCCTCTGACCACCGGTCTCCCACTAACACCAGCCACTGTCCTCAACATCTGTCTCTCTGTCTCCCACTAACACCAGCCACTGTCCTCAACATCTGTCTGACTGTCTCCCACTAACACCAGCCACTGTCCTCAACATCTGTCTGTCTGTCTCCCACTAACACCAGCCACTGTCCTCAACATCTGTCTCTCTGTCTCCCACTAACACCAGCCACTGTCCTCAACATCTGTCTCTCTGTCTCCCACTAACACCAGCCACTGTCCTCAACATCTGTCTCTCTGTCTCCCACTAACACCAGCCACTGTCCTCAACATCTGTCTCTCTGTCTCCTTTAGCCCTGTGTCCCACCTTCCCCCAAACTTAGAGATAAACATACTTTATATTCAAGATGCCTGTCATCACCTGTCTCCCACAACATCTCACCACAGCCCCAATCGGTCCGTCTCAGTCTCTCAGCAACTCTAAACCTGTATACCACTCTCCCACCGTCTACCACCTGTAGAGATCAGCATATATTACAACGCTCTCACCAAGTCTACTCCCTGCTCTCCTCAGCCTCTGTCCTGTCTGTCTCTCAGTGGGTTGTTCTATCACTAACCCTGTCTGTCTCTCAGTGGGTTGTTCTATCACTAACCCTGTCTGTCTCTCAGTGGGTTGTTCTATCCCTAACCCTGTCTGTCTCTCAGTGGGTTGTTCTATCCCTAACCCTGTCTGTCTCTCAGTGGGTTGTTCTATCACTAACCCTGTCTGTCTCTCAGTGGGTTGTTCTATCACTAACCCTGTCTGTCTCTCAGTGGGTTGTTCTATCCCTAACCCTGTCTGTCTCTCAGTGGGTTGTTCTATCACTAACCCTGTCTGTCTCTCAGGGGGTTGTTCTATCACTAACCCTGTCTGTCTCTCAGTGGGTTGTTCTATCACTAACCCTGTCTGTCTCTCAGTGGGTTGTTCTATCACTAACCCTGTCTGTCTCTCAGTGGGTTGTTCTATCACTAACCCTGTCTGTCTCTCAGGGGGTTGTTCTATCACTAACCCTGTCTGTCTCTCAGTGGGTTGTTCTATCCCATAAGCTTCTTAACCGTAAATATACATTTTACAGTATATTTGAAAGCTTTCGCCAATCACTCTCTTCACCCCTCTCCCACATCAATCTCTTCAGCGAATCAGTCTCCTCAGCACTCTCCCACATCAATCTCTTCACCCTCTCACCCCTTACTTAAAACAGAATGTTACCACTCTCCCCCACATGCCCAACACTCTCCACACCATGACTACCAGGAGTAGGAATATCCATATATGACAGCCTGCTGAGATGATGCATGGCATTGTGTTCTGAACACCTTCTGAACTCTTTAGGTTTATTTCTGTTTACCACTCATAGTCTCTCACCACTCTGTTTACCACTCTGTTCACCACTCATAGTCTCTCACCACTCTGTTTACAGCTCTGTTTACCACTCATAGTCTCTCACCACTCTGTTTACCACTCTGTTCACCACTCTGTTTACCACTCTGTTTACCACTCATAGTCTCTCACCACTCTGTTTACCACTCATAGTCTCTCACCACTCTGTTTACCACTCATAGTCTCTCACCACTCTGTTTACCACTCATAGTCTCTCACCACTCTGTTTACCACTCTGTTCACCACTCTGTTTACAGCTCTGTTTACCACTCATAGTCTCTCACCACTCTGTTTACCACTCTGTTTACCACTCTGTTTACCACTCTGTTCACCACTCTGTTTACCACTCTGTTTACCACTCATAGTCTCTCACCACTCTGTTTACCACTCTGTTCACCACTCATAGTCTCTCACCACTCTGTTTACCACTCATAGTCTCTCACCACTCTGTTTACCAGTCTGTTCACCACTCTGTTTACAGCTCTGTTTACCACTCATAGTCTCTCACCACTCTGTTTACCACTCATAGTCTCTCACCACTCTGTTCACCACTCTGTTTACCACTCATAGTCTCTCACCACTCTGTTTACCACTCATAGTCTCTCACCACTCTGTTTACCACTCATAGTCTCTCACCACTCTGTTTACCACTCTGTTTACCACTCATAGTCTCTCACCACTCTGTTTACCACTCTGTTCACCACTCATAGTCTCTCACCACTCTGTTTACCACTCTGTTTACCACTCATAGTCTCTCACCACTCTGTTCACCACTCTGTTCACCACTCTGTTTACAGCTCTGTTTACCACTCATAGTCTCTCACCACTCTGTTTACCACTCTGTTTACCACTCATAGTCTCTCACCACTCTGTTCACCACTCATAGTCTCTCACCACTCTGTTCACCACTCATAGTCTCTCACCACTCTGTTTACCACTCATAGTCTCTCACCACTCTGTTTACCACTCTGTTCACCACTCATAGTCTCTCACCACTCTGTTTACCACTCTGTTCACCACTCATAGTCTCTCACCACTCTGTTTACCACTCTGTTCACCACTCATAGTCTCTCACCACTCTGTTTACCACTCTGTTCACCACTCATAGTCTCTCACCACTCTGTTTACCACTCTGTTTACCACTCATAGTCTCTCACCACTCTGTTTACCACCCATAGTCTCTCACCACTCTGTTCACCACTCATAGTCTCTCACCACTCTGTTTACCACTCTGTTTACCACTCATAGTCTCTCACCAATCTGTTTACCACTCTGTTTACCACTCATAGTCTCTCACCACTCTGTTTACCACCCATAGTCTCTCACCACTCTGTTCACCACTCTGTTTACCACTCAAAGTCTCTCAGCACTCTGTTTACCACTCACAGTCTCTCACCACTCTGTTTACCACTCATAGTCTCTCACCACTCTGTTTACCACTCAAAGTCTCTCACTACTCTGTTTACAACTCTGTTCACCACTCAAAGTCTCTCACCACTCTGTTTACCACTCATAGTCTCTCACCACTCTGTTTACCACTCATAGTCTCTCACCACTCTGTTTACCACTCTGTTCACCACTCATAGTCTCTCACCATTCTGTTTACCACTCAAAGTCTCTCACCACTCTGTTTACCACTCATAGTCTCTCACCACTCTGTTTACCACTCTGGTTACCACTCATAGTCTCTCACCACTCTGTTTACCACTCATAGTCTCTCACCACTCTGTTTACCACTCTGTTTACCACTCATAGTCTCTCACCACTCTGTTTACCACTCAGTCTCTCACCACTCTGTTTACCACTCATAGTCTCTCACCACTCTGTTTACCACTCTGTTTACCACTCATAGTCTCTCACCACTCTGTTTACCACTCATAGTCTCTCACCACTCTGTTTACCACTCATAGTCTCTCACCACTCCGTTTACCACTCATAGTCTCTCACGACTCTGTTTACCACTCTGTTTACCACTCAAAGTCTCTCACCACTCTGTTTACCACTCTGTTTACCACTCATAGTCTCTCACCACTCTGTTTACCACTCAGTCTCTCACCACTCTGTTTACCACTCATAGTCTCTCACCACTCTGTTTACCACTCTGTTTACCACTCATAGTCTCTCACCACTCTGTTTACCACTCAAGGTCTCTCACCACTCTGTTCACCACTCATAGTCTCTCACCACTCTGTTTACCACTCATAGTCTCTCACCACTCTGTTTACCACTCTGTTTACCACTCAAAGTCTCTCACCACTCTGTTCACCACTCATAGTCTCTCACCACTCTGTTTACCACTCTGTTTACCACTCATAGTCTCTCACCACTCTGCTTACCACTCATAGTCTCTCACCACTCTGTTTACCACTCATAGTCTCTCACCACTCTGTTCACCACTCATAGTCTCTCACCACTCTGTTTACCACTCTGTTTACCACTCAAAGTCTCTCACCACTCTGTTTACCACTCTGTTTACCACTCATAGTCTCTCACCACTCTGTTTACCACTCATTCTCTCACCACTCTGTTTACCACTCATAGTCTCTCACCACTCTGTTTACCACTCTGTTCACCACTCTGTTCACCACTCATAGTCTCTCACCATTCTGTTTACCACTCAAAGTCTCTCACCACTCTGTTTACCACTCATAGTCTCTCACCACTCTGTTTACCACTCTGGTTACCACTCATAGTCTCTCACCATTCTGTTTACCACTCATAGTCTCTCACCACTCTGTTCACCACTCATAGTCTCTCACCACTCTGTTTACCACTCATAGTCTCTCACCACTCTGTTTACCACTCTGTTTACCACTCATAGTCTCTCACCACTCTGTTTACCACTCAGTCTCTCACCACTCTGTTTACCACTCATAGTCTCTCACCACTCTGTTTACCACTCTGTTTACCACTCGTAGTCTCTCACCACTCTGTTTACCACTCATAGTCTCTCACCACTCTGTTTACCACTCATAGTCTCTCACCACTCTGTTTACCACTCATAGTCTCTCACCACTCTGTTTACCACTCTGTTTACCACTCAAAGTCTCTCACCACTCTGTTTACCACTCTGTTTACCACTCATAGTCTCTCACCACTCTGTTTACCACTCAGTCTCTCACCACTCTGTTTACCACTCATAGTCTCTCGCCACTCTGTTTACCACTCTGTTTACCACTCATAGTCTCTCACCACTCTGTTTACCACTCAAGGTCTCTCACCACTCTGTTCACCACTCATAGTCTCTCACCACTCTGTTTACCACTCTGTTTACCACTCAAAGTCTCTCACCACTCTGTTCACCACTCATAGTCTCTCACCACTCTGTTTACCACTCTGTTTACCACTCATAGTCTCTCACCACTCTGCTTACCACTCATAGTCTCTCACCACTCTGTTTACCACTCATAGTCTCTCACCACTCTGTTCACCACTCATAGTCTCTCACCACTCTGTTTACCACTCTGTTTACCACTCAAAGTCTCTCACCACTCTGTTTACCACTCTGTTTACCTCTCATAGTCTCTCACCACTCTGTTTACCATTCATTCTCTCACCACTCTGTTTACCACTCATAGTCTCTCACCACTCTGTTTACCACTCTGTTTACCACTCATAGTCTCTCACCACTCTGTTTACCACTCATAGTCTCTCACCACTCTGTTTACCACTCATAGTCTCTCACCACTCTGTTTACCACTCTGTTTACCACTCATAGTCTCTCACCACTATGTGTACCACTCACAGACTCCATCTCCACTCCACTCACCCATCTACTCATCACTCTTTGACCACTCTCAATATTCCTAGTTGTATTATAACGACCTATCATCTCTCAGTATCCCTATAAGGAGTGTTTTAACGACCTATCATATCTCAGTATTCCTATAAGGTGTTCACGACCGGTTCCTTACTGTATTCTACTGTTTTGAATGGTTCGTGTTTGTTTCCATGTTCCTGTACTGATCTTGATTTGCAGACAAGTGATTGCTATTTCCACGCGTGTGTTTTGACTCTGTCCTAAGCAATAGGTTTGGATTCATGCCCAGAACCTCAGCCTCCCCTCAACGGTGTCAATGTGGGCCAGCGCTTCACTGTGGGGGACATGGTTTCCTTTCAGTGTGACCAAGGCTACTCTCTGAAGGTGAGTACACACACACACGCACACGCGCACGCGCACGCACACACTCACACTCACACAAACACAAACACAAACACAAACATGCATGCGCACGCGCACGTGCACGCACACGCGCACGCACACGCACACACTCACACTCACACTCACACTCACACTCACACACACACACACACACACACACACACACACACACACACTTGCTCTGTTACCAAGGCTACTCTCTGAAGGTAAGTACACACACACACACACTTGCTCTGTTACCTTCAGGTGGGTTGTGGTTTTGCTAGGGTGGTGCAGGGTGGGCCAGTGGTGGATGGTGCTAGGGTGGTGCAGGGTGGGCCAGTGGTGGATGGTGCTAGGGCGGTGCAGGGTGGGCCAGTGGTGGATGGTGCTAGGGTGGTGCAGGGTGGGCCAGTGGTGGATGGTGCTAGGGTGGTGCAGGGTGGGCCAGTGGTGGATGGTGCTAGGGCGGTGCAGGGTGGGCCAGTGGTGGATGGTGCTAGGGCGGTGCAGGGTGGGCCAGTGGTGGATGGTGCTAGGGTGGTGCAGGGTGGGCCAGTGGTGGATGGTGCTAGGGCGGTGCAGGGTGGGCCAGTGGTGGATGGTGCTAGGGTGGTGCAGGGTGGGCCAGTGGTGGATGGTGCTAGGGTGGTGCAGGGTGGGCCAGTGGTGGATGGTGCTAGGGCGGTGCAGGGTGGGCCAGTGGTGGATGGTGCTAGGGCGGTGCAGGGTGGGCCAGTGGTGGATGGTGCTAGGGTGGTGCAGGGTGGGCCAGTGGTGGATGGTGCTAGGGCGGTGCAGGGTGGGCCAGTGGTGGATGGTGCTAGGGTGGTGCAGGGTGGGCCAGTGGTGGATGGTGCTAGGGTGGTGCAGGGTGGGCCAGTGGTGGATGGTGCTAGGGTGGTGCAGGGTGGGCCAGTGGTGGATGGTGCTAGGGCGGTGCAGGGTGGGCCAGTGGTGGATGGTGCTAGGGTGGTGCAGGGTGGGCCAGTGGTGGATGGTGCTAGGGTGGTGCAGGGTGGGCCAGTGGTGGATGGACGGAGGCCCTTTGGTGCAGAAGGTTTCCAGATTCAATCCAGCAATAGAAATTTGCCTAACTTAACTTAACTCAACTTAACTTAACTCAACTTAACTTAACTCAACTTAACTCAACTCAACTTAACTTAACTCAACTTAACTTAACTCAACTTAACTTAACTTAACTCAACTTAACTCAATGTAACTTAACTCAACTTAACTCAATGTAACTTAACTCAACTAAACTCAACTTAACTCAACACAATGTAACTTAACTCAATGTAACTTAACTCAACTTAACTTAACTCAACTTAACTCAATGTAACTTAACTCAATGTAACTTAACTCAATTTAACTTAACACAATGTAACTTAACTCAATTTAACTTAACACAATGTAACTAAACTCAACTTAACTTAACACAATGTAACTTAACTCAACGTAACTTAACTCAACTTAACTTAACTCAACTTAACTCAATGTAACTTAACTCAATGTAACTTAACTCAACTTAACTTAACTCAATGTAACTTAACTCAACTTAACTTAACTTAACTTAACTTAACTCAATGTAACTTAACTCAACTTAACTCAATGTAACTTAACTCAACTTAACTCAACTTAACTTAACTTAACTTAACTTAACTCAATGTAACTTAACTTAACTTAACACAATGTAACTTAACTCAATGTAACTTAACTCAATGTAACTTAACTCAACTTAACTCAATGTAACTTAACTCAACTTAACTCAACTTAACTTAACTCAATGTAACTTAACTCAACTTAACTTAACTTAACTTAACTCAATGTAACTTAACTCAACTTAACTCAACTTAACTTAACTCAATGTAACTTAACTCAACTTAACTTAACTTAACTCAACTTAACTCAATGTAACTTAACTCAACTTAACTCAATGTAACTTAACTCAACTTAACTTAACTTAACTCAACTAAACTCAACTTAACTTAACACAATGTAACTTAACTCAACGTAACTTAACTCAACTTAACCTAACTCAACTTAACTCAATGTAACTTAACTCAATGTAACTTAACTCAACTTAACTTAACACAATGTAACTAAACTCAACTTAACTTAACACAATGTAACTTAACTCAACGTAACTTAACTCAACTTAACTTAACTTAACTTAACTCAATGTAACTTAACTCAATGTAACTTAACTCAACTTAACTTAACTCAATGTAACTTTAAGATTATTAGTATTATGACCAGTTACTGTATTTAATATAATCAATATTATGACCAGTTACTGTATTTAATATAATTAATATTATGACCAGTTACTGTAATTAATATTATGACCAGTTACTGTATTTAATATAATTAATATTATGACCAGTTACTGTATTTAATATAATTAATATTATGACCAGTTACTGTAATTAATATAATTAATATTATGACCAGTTACTATAATTAATATTATGACCAGATACTGTAATTAATATTATGACAAGTTACTGTAATTAATATTATGACCAATTACTGTAATTAATAAAATTAATACTATGACTAGTTACTATTATTAATATTATGACCAGTTACTGTAATTAATATAATTAATATGATGACCAGTTACTGTATTTAATATAATTAATATTATGACCAGTTACTGTAATTAATATAATTAATATTATGACCAGTTACTATAATTCATAATATTAATATTATGACCAGTTACTATAATTAATATAATTAATATTATCACCAGTTACTGTAATTAATATAATTAATATTAAGACCAATTACTATAATTGATGTAATTAATATTATGACAAGTTACTATAATTAATATAATTAATATTATGACCAATTGCTATAATTAATATAAATAAGATTATGACTAGTTACCATAATTAATCTAATTAATATTATGACCAGTTACTGTAATTAATATTATAAACAGTTACTATAATTAATATCATGACCAGTTACTATAATTAATATTATGACCAGTTACTATAATTAATATTATAAACAGTTCCTATAATTAAAATGAGTAATATTATGTATGACCAGTTACTTTAAATCATATTATGACCAGATACTGTAATTAATATTTTAACCAGTTACTCAAATTTATATTATGACCAGTTACTGTAATTAATTTTATGACCAGTTACTGGAATTAATATAATTAATATTATGACCAGTTACTGTAATTAATATAATTAATATTATGACCAGTTACTGTAATTCATATAATTCATTTTATGACCAGTTACTGTAATTATTATAATTAATATTATGACCAGTTACTGTAATTAATATTATAATCAGTTACTATAATTAATGTTATTAATATTATGTATGACCAGTTACTCTAATTCATATTATGACTGTAATAATACTGTAAATAATATTATGACCAGTTACTGTAATTAATATAATTAATATTATGACCAGTTACTATAATTAATATAATTCATTTTATGACTAGTTAAACACCTCAGCAGGAGATCCTTCACCTCTGGCACAAACAACATCAAACATCTATATACTGGTTGTGTCCAACATCTACATACTGGTTGTGTCCAACATCTATATACTGGTTGTGTCCAACATCTACATACTGGTTGTGTCCAGCATCTATATACTGGTTGTGTCCAACATCTACATACTGGTTGTGTCCAACATCTACATACTGGTTGTGTCCAACATCTACATACTGGTTGTGTCCAACATCTACATACTGGTTGTGTCCAACATCTATATACTGGTTGTGTCCAACATCTATATACTGGTTGTGTCCAACATCTACATACTGGTTGTGTCCAACATCTACATACTGGTTGTGTCCAACATCTACATACTGGTTGTGTCCAACATCTACATACTGGTTGTGTCCAACATGTATATACTGGTTGTGTCCAACATCTACATACTGGTTGTGTCCAACATCTACATACTGGTTGTGTCCATCATCTACATACTGGTTGTGTCCTTCATCTACATACTGGTTGTGTCCTTCATCTACATACTGGTTGTGTCCATCATCTACATACTGGTTGTGTCCATCATCTACATACTGGTTGTGTCCATCATCTACATACTGGTTGTGTCCTTCATCTACATACTGGTTGTGTCCATCATCTACATACTGGTTGTGTCCATCATCTACATACTGGTTGTGTCCTTCATCTACATACTGGTTGTGTCCTTTATCTACATACTGGTTGTGTCCATCATCTACATACTGGTTGTGTCCATCATCTACATACTGGTTGTGTCCTTCATCTACATACTGGTTGTGTCCTTCATCTACATACTGGTTGTGTCCATCATCTACATACTGGTTGTGTCCATCATCTACATACTGGGTGTGTCCATCATCTACATACTGGTTGTGTCCTTCATCTACATACTGGTTGTGTCCTTCATCTACATACTGGTTGTGTCCTTCATCTAAATACTGGTTGTGTCCTTCATCTACATACTGGCTGTGTCCTTCATCTACATACTGGTTGTGTCCTTCATCTACATACTGGTTGTGTCCTTCATCTACATACTGGTTGTGTCCATCATCTACATACTGGTTGTGTCCATCATCTACATACTGGTTGTGTCCTTCATCTACATACTGGTTGTGTCCTTCATCTACATACTGGTTGTGTCCTTCATCTACATACTGGTTGTGTCCATCATCTACATACTGGTTGTGTCCATCATCTACATACTGGTTGTGTCCTTCATCTACATACTGGTTGTGTCCATCATCTACATACTGGTTGTGTCCTTCATCTACATACTGGTTGTGTCCAACATCTACATACTGGTTGTGTCCATCATCTACATACTGGTTGTGTCCATCATCTACATACTGGTTGTGTCCAACATCTACATACAGGTTGTGTCCAACATCCACATACTGGTTGTGTCCAACATCTACATACTGGTTGTGTCCAACATCTATATACTGGTTGTGTCCAACATCCACATACTGGTTGTGTCCAACATCTATATACTGGTTGTGTCCAACATCCACATACTGGTTGTGTCCAGCATCTATTTACTGGTGGTGTCCAACATCTATATACTGGTTGTGTCCAACATCTATATACTGGTTGTGTCCAACATCTACATACTGGTTGTGTCCAACATCTACATACTGGTTGTGTCCAACATCTATATACTGGTTGTGTCCAACATCTACATACTGGTTGTGTCCAACATCCACATACTGGTTGTGTCCAGCATCTATATACTGGTTGTGTCCAACATCTACATACTGGTTGTGTCCAACATCTATATACTGGTTGTGTCCAACATCTACATACTGGTTGTGTCCAACATCTACATACTGGTTGTGTCCAACATCTATATACTGGTTGTGTCCAACATCTATATACTGGTTGTGTCCAACATCCACATACTGGTTGTGTCCAACATCTATATACTGGTTGTGTCCAACATCTACATACTGGTTGTGTCCAACATCTACATACTGGTTGTGTCCAACATCTACATACTGGTTGTGTCCAACATCTATATACTGGTTGTGTCCAACATCTACATACTGGTTGTGTCCAACATCTATATACTGGTTGTGTCCAACATCTACATACTGGTTGTGTCCAACATCTACATACTGGTTGTGTCCAACATCTATATACTGGTTGTGTCCAACATCTATATACTGGTTGTGTCCAACATCTATATACTGGTTGTGTCCAACATCTACATACTGGTTGTGTCCAACATCTACATACTGGTTGTGTCCAACATCTATATACTGGTTGTGTCCAGCATCTACATACTGGTTGTGTCCAACATCTATATACTGGTTGTGTCCAACATCTACATACTGGTTGTGTCCAACATCTATATACTGGTTGTGTCCAACATCTATATACTGGTTGTGTCCAACATCTACATACTGGTTGTGTCCAACATCTACATACTGGTTGTGTCCAACATCTATATACTGGTTGTGTCCAGCATCTACATACTGGTTGTGTCCAACATCTACATACTGGTTGTGTCCAACATCTACATACTGGTTGTGTCCTTCATCTACATACTGGTTGTGTCCAACATCTACATACTGGTTGTGTCCTTCATCTACATACTGGTTGTGTCCAACATCTACATACTGGTTGTGTCCAACATCTACATACTGGTTGTGTCCAACATCTATATACTGGTTGTGTCCAACATCTACATACTGGTTGTGTCCAACATCTATATACTGGTTGTGTCCAACATCTACATACTGGTTGTGTCCAACATCTACATACTGGTTGTGTCCAACATCTACATACTGGTTGTGTCCAACATCTACATACTGGTTGTGTCCAACATCTATATACTGGTTGTGTCCTTCATCTACATACTGGTTGTGTCCTTCATCTACATACTGGTTGTGTCCATCATCTACATACTGGTTGTGTCCATCATCTACATACTGGTTGTGTCCAACATCTATATACTGGTTGTGTCCTTCATCTACATACTGGTTGTGTCCTTCATCTACATACTGGTTGTGTCCTTCATCTACATACTGGTTGTGTCCTTCATCTACATACTGGTTGTGTCCAACATCTATATACTGGTTGTGTCCATCATCTACATACTGGTTGTGTCCAACATCTACATACTGGTTGTGTCCAACATCTACATACTGGTTGTGTCCAACATCTACATACTGGTTGTGTCCAACATCTATATACTGGTTGTGTCCATCATCTACATACTGGTTGTGTCCAACATCTACATACTGGTTGTGTCCAACATCTACATACTGGTTGTGTCCAACATCTATATACTGGTTGTGTCCAACATCTACATACTGGTTGTGTCCAACATCTACATACTGGTTGTGTCCAACATCTACATACTGGTTGTGTCCAACATCTACATACTGGTTGTGTCCAACATCTACATACTGGTTGTGTCCATCATCTATATACTGGTTGTGTCCAACATCTATATACTGGTTGTGTCCAACATCTACATACTGGTTGTGTCCATCATCTATATACTGGTTGTGTCCAACATCTACATACTGGTTGTGTCCAACATCTACATACTGGTTGTGTCCAACATCTACATACTGGTTGTGTCCAACATCTATATACTGGTTGTGTCCAACATCTACATACTGGTTGTGTCCAACATCTACATACTGGTTGTGTCCAACATCTACATACTGGTTGTGTCCAACATCTACATACTGGTTGTGTCCAACATCTACATACTGGTTGTGTCCAACATCTACATACTGGTTGTGTCCAACATCTACATACTGGTTGTGTCCAACATCTATATACTGGTTGTGTCCATCATCTATATACTGGTTGTGTCCAACATCTACATACTGGTTGTGTCCAACATCTACATACTGGTTGTGTCCAACATCTATATACTGGTTGTGTCCAACATCTACATACTGGTTGTGTCCAACATCTACATACTGGTTGTGTCCAACATCTATATACTGGTTGTGTCCAACATCTACATACTGGTTGTGTCCAACATCTACATACTGGTTGTGTCCAACATCTACATACTGGTTGTGTCCAACATCTACATACTGGTTGTGTCCAACATCTACATACTGGTTGTGTCCAACATCTATATACTGGTTGTGTCCATCATCTACATACTGGTTGTGTCCATCATCTATATACTGGTTGTGTCCATCATCTATATACTGGTTGTGTCCAACATCTATATACTGGTTGTGTCCAACATCTATATACTGGTTGTGTCCAACATCTATATACTGGTTGTGTCCAACATCTACATACTGGTTGTGTCCAACATCTATATACTGGTTGTGTCCAACATCCACATACTGGTTGTGTCCAACATCTATATACTGGTTGTGTCCAACATCTACATACTGGTTGTGTCCAACATCTACATACTGGTTGTGTCCAACATCTATATACTGGTTGTGTCCAACATCTACATACTGGTTGTGTCCAACATCTACATACTGGTTGTGTCCAACATCTATATACTGGTTGTGTCCAACATCTACATACTGGTTGTGTCCAACATCTACATACTGGTTGTGTCCAACATCTACATACTGGTTGTGTCCAACATCTACATACTGGTTGTGTCCAACATCTACATACTGGTTGTGTCCAACATCTATATACTGGTTGTGTCCATCATCTACATACTGGTTGTGTCCATCATCTATATACTGGTTGTGTCCAACATCTATATACTGGTTGTGTCCAACATCTACATACTGGTTGTGTCCAACATCTATATACTGGTTGTGTCCAACATCCACATACTGGTTGTGTCCAACATCTATATACTGGTTGTGTCCAACATCTACATACTGGTTGTGTCCAACATCTACATACTGGTTGTGTCCAACATCTATATACTGGTTGTGTCCAACATCTACATACTGGTTGTGTCCAACATCTACATACTGGTTGTGTCCAACATCTACATACTGGTTGTGTCCAACATCTATATACTGGTTGTGTCCATCATCTACATACTGGTTGTGTCCATCATCTATATACTGGTTGTGTCCATCATCTATATACTGGTTGTGTCCAACATCTATATACTGGTTGTGTCCAACATCTATATACTGGTTGTGTCCTTCATCTACATACTGGTTGTGTCCTTCATCTACATACTGGTTGTGTCCTTCATCTACATACTGGTTGTGTCCTTCATCTACATACTGGTTGTGTCCAACATCTATATACTGGTTGTGTCCATCATCTACATACTGGTTGTGTCCAACATCTACATACTGGTTGTGTCCAACATCTACATACTGGTTGTGTCCAACATCTACATACTGGTTGTGTCCAACATCTATATACTGGTTGTGTCCATCATCTACATACTGGTTGTGTCCAACATCTACATACTGGTTGTGTCCAACATCTACATACTGGTTGTGTCCAACATCTATATACTGGTTGTGTCCAACATCTACATACTGGTTGTGTCCAACATCTACATACTGGTTGTGTCCAACATCTACATACTGGTTGTGTCCAACATCTACATACTGGTTGTGTCCAACATCTACATACTGGTTGTGTCCATCATCTATATACTGGTTGTGTCCAACATCTATATACTGGTTGTGTCCAACATCTACATACTGGTTGTGTCCATCATCTATATACTGGTTGTGTCCAACATCTACATACTGGTTGTGTCCAACATCTACATACTGGTTGTGTCCAACATCTACATACTGGTTGTGTCCAACATCTATATACTGGTTGTGTCCAACATCTACATACTGGTTGTGTCCAACATCTACATACTGGTTGTGTCCAACATCTACATACTGGTTGTGTCCAACATCTACATACTGGTTGTGTCCAACATCTACATACTGGTTGTGTCCAACATCTACATACTGGTTGTGTCCAACATCTACATACTGGTTGTGTCCAACATCTACATACTGGTTGTGTCCAACATCTACATACTGGTTGTGTCCAACATCTACATACTGGTTGTGTCCAACATCTATATACTGGTTGTGTCCAACATCTACATACTGGTTGTGTCCAACATCTACATACTGGTTGTGTCCAACATCTATATACTGGTTGTGTCCAACATCTACATACTGGTTGTGTCCAACATCTACATACTGGTTGTGTCCAACATCTACATACTGGTTGTGTCCAACATCTACATACTGGTTGTGTCCAACATCTACATACTGGTTGTGTCCAACATCTATATACTGGTTGTGTCCATCATCTACATACTGGTTGTGTCCATCATCTATATACTGGTTGTGTCCATCATCTATATACTGGTTGTGTCCAACATCTATATACTGGTTGTGTCCAACATCTATATACTGGTTGTGTCCAACATCTATATACTGGTTGTGTCCAACATCTACATACTGGTTGTGTCCAACATCTATATACTGGTTGTGTCCAACATCCACATACTGGTTGTGTCCAACATCTATATACTGGTTGTGTCCAACATCTACATACTGGTTGTGTCCAACATCTACATACTGGTTGTGTCCAACATCTATATACTGGTTGTGTCCAACATCTACATACTGGTTGTGTCCAACATCTACATACTGGTTGTGTCCAACATCTATATACTGGTTGTGTCCAACATCTACATACTGGTTGTGTCCAACATCTACATACTGGTTGTGTCCAACATCTACATACTGGTTGTGTCCAACATCTACATACTGGTTGTGTCCAACATCTACATACTGGTTGTGTCCAACATCTATATACTGGTTGTGTCCATCATCTACATACTGGTTGTGTCCATCATCTATATACTGGTTGTGTCCATCATCTATATACTGGTTGTGTCCAACATCTATATACTGGTTGTGTCCAACATCTATATACTGGTTGTGTCCAACATCTATATACTGGTTGTGTCCAACATCTACATACTGGTTGTGTCCAACATCTATATACTGGTTGTGTCCAACATCCACATACTGGTTGTGTCCAACATCTACATACTGGTTGTGTCCATCATCTACATACTGGTTGTGTCCAACATCTACATACTGGTTGTGTCCAACATCTACATACTGGTTGTGTCCATCATCTATATACTGGTTGTGTCCATCATCTATATACTGGTTGTGTCCAACATCTACATACTGGTTGTGTCCAACATCTACATACTGGTTGTGTCCAACATCTATATACTGGTTGTGTCCATCATTTACATACTGATTGTGTCCAACATCTACATACTGGTTGTGTCCATCATCTATATACTGGTTGTGTCCAACATCTACATACTGGTTGTGTCCAACATCTGCATACTGGTTGTGTCCATCATCTACATACTGGTTGTGTCCAACATCTACATACAGGTTGTGTCCAACATCCACATACTGGTTGTGTCCAACATCTACATACTGGTTGTGTCCAACATCTATATACTGGTTGTGTCCAACATCCACATACTGGTTGTGTCCAACATCTATATACTGGTTGTGTCCAACATCCACATACTGGTTGTGTCCAGCATCTATTTACTGGTGGTGTCCAACATCTATATACTGGTTGTGTCCAACATCTATATACTGGTTGTGTCCAACATCTACATACTGGTTGTGTCCAACATCTACATACTGGTTGTGTCCAACATCTATATACTGGTTGTGTCCAACATCTACATACTGGTTGTGTCCAACATCCACATACTGGTTGTGTCCAGCATCTATATACTGGTTGTGTCCAACATCTACATACTGGTTGTGTCCAACATCTATATACTGGTTGTGTCCAACATCTACATACTGGTTGTGTCCAACATCTACATACTGGTTGTGTCCAACATCTATATACTGGTTGTGTCCAACATCTATATACTGGTTGTGTCCAACATCCACATACTGGTTGTGTCCAACATCTATATACTGGTTGTGTCCAACATCTACATACTGGTTGTGTCCAACATCTATATACTGGTTGTGTCCAACATCTACATACTGGTTGTGTCCAACATCTACATACTGGTTGTGTCCAACATCTATATACTGGTTGTGTCCAACATCTATATACTGGTTGTGTCCAACATCTATATACTGGTTGTGTCCAACATCTACATACTGGTTGTGTCCAACATCTACATACTGGTTGTGTCCAACATCTATATACTGGTTGTGTCCAGCATCTACATACTGGTTGTGTCCAACATCTATATACTGGTTGTGTCCAACATCTACATACTGGTTGTGTCCAACATCTATATACTGGTTGTGTCCAACATCTATATACTGGTTGTGTCCAACATCTACATACTGGTTGTGTCCAACATCTACATACTGGTTGTGTCCAACATCTATATACTGGTTGTGTCCAGCATCTACATACTGGTTGTGTCCAACATCTACATACTGGTTGTGTCCAACATCTACATACTGGTTGTGTCCTTCATCTACATACTGGTTGTGTCCAACATCTACATACTGGTTGTGTCCTTCATCTACATACTGGTTGTGTCCAACATCTACATACTGGTTGTGTCCAACATCTACATACTGGTTGTGTCCAACATCTATATACTGGTTGTGTCCAACATCTACATACTGGTTGTGTCCAACATCTATATACTGGTTGTGTCCAACATCTACATACTGGTTGTGTCCAACATCTACATACTGGTTGTGTCCAACATCTACATACTGGTTGTGTCCAACATCTACATACTGGTTGTGTCCAACATCTATATACTGGTTGTGTCCTTCATCTACATACTGGTTGTGTCCTTCATCTACATACTGGTTGTGTCCATCATCTACATACTGGTTGTGTCCATCATCTACATACTGGTTGTGTCCAACATCTATATACTGGTTGTGTCCTTCATCTACATACTGGTTGTGTCCTTCATCTACATACTGGTTGTGTCCTTCATCTACATACTGGTTGTGTCCTTCATCTACATACTGGTTGTGTCCAACATCTATATACTGGTTGTGTCCATCATCTACATACTGGTTGTGTCCAACATCTACATACTGGTTGTGTCCAACATCTACATACTGGTTGTGTCCAACATCTACATACTGGTTGTGTCCAACATCTATATACTGGTTGTGTCCATCATCTACATACTGGTTGTGTCCAACATCTACATACTGGTTGTGTCCAACATCTACATACTGGTTGTGTCCAACATCTATATACTGGTTGTGTCCAACATCTACATACTGGTTGTGTCCAACATCTACATACTGGTTGTGTCCAACATCTACATACTGGTTGTGTCCAACATCTACATACTGGTTGTGTCCAACATCTACATACTGGTTGTGTCCATCATCTATATACTGGTTGTGTCCAACATCTATATACTGGTTGTGTCCAACATCTACATACTGGTTGTGTCCATCATCTATATACTGGTTGTGTCCAACATCTACATACTGGTTGTGTCCAACATCTACATACTGGTTGTGTCCAACATCTACATACTGGTTGTGTCCAACATCTATATACTGGTTGTGTCCAACATCTACATACTGGTTGTGTCCAACATCTACATACTGGTTGTGTCCAACATCTACATACTGGTTGTGTCCAACATCTACATACTGGTTGTGTCCAACATCTACATACTGGTTGTGTCCAACATCTACATACTGGTTGTGTCCAACATCTACATACTGGTTGTGTCCAACATCTATATACTGGTTGTGTCCATCATCTATATACTGGTTGTGTCCAACATCTACATACTGGTTGTGTCCAACATCTACATACTGGTTGTGTCCAACATCTATATACTGGTTGTGTCCAACATCTACATACTGGTTGTGTCCAACATCTACATACTGGTTGTGTCCAACATCTATATACTGGTTGTGTCCAACATCTACATACTGGTTGTGTCCAACATCTACATACTGGTTGTGTCCAACATCTACATACTGGTTGTGTCCAACATCTACATACTGGTTGTGTCCAACATCTACATACTGGTTGTGTCCAACATCTATATACTGGTTGTGTCCATCATCTACATACTGGTTGTGTCCATCATCTATATACTGGTTGTGTCCATCATCTATATACTGGTTGTGTCCAACATCTATATACTGGTTGTGTCCAACATCTATATACTGGTTGTGTCCAACATCTATATACTGGTTGTGTCCAACATCTACATACTGGTTGTGTCCAACATCTATATACTGGTTGTGTCCAACATCCACATACTGGTTGTGTCCAACATCTATATACTGGTTGTGTCCAACATCTACATACTGGTTGTGTCCAACATCTACATACTGGTTGTGTCCAACATCTATATACTGGTTGTGTCCAACATCTACATACTGGTTGTGTCCAACATCTACATACTGGTTGTGTCCAACATCTATATACTGGTTGTGTCCAACATCTACATACTGGTTGTGTCCAACATCTACATACTGGTTGTGTCCAACATCTACATACTGGTTGTGTCCAACATCTACATACTGGTTGTGTCCAACATCTACATACTGGTTGTGTCCAACATCTATATACTGGTTGTGTCCATCATCTACATACTGGTTGTGTCCATCATCTATATACTGGTTGTGTCCATCATCTATATACTGGTTGTGTCCAACATCTATATACTGGTTGTGTCCAACATCTATATACTGGTTGTGTCCAACATCTATATACTGGTTGTGTCCAACATCTACATACTGGTTGTGTCCAACATCTATATACTGGTTGTGTCCAACATCCACATACTGGTTGTGTCCAACATCTATATACTGGTTGTGTCCAACATCTACATACTGGTTGTGTCCAACATCTATATACTGGTTGTGTCCATCATCTACATACTGGTTGTGTCCAACATCTACATACTGGTTGTGTCCAACATCTACATACTGGTTGTGTCCAACATCCACATACTGGTTGTGTCCAACATCTACATACTGGTTGTGTCCAACATCTATATACTGGTTGTGTCCATCATCTACATACTGGTTGTGTCCATCATCTACATACTGGTTGTGTCCATCATCTACATACTGGTTGTGTCCAACATCCACATACTGGTTGTGTCCAACATCTACATACTGGTTGTGTCCAACATCTATATACTGGTTGTGTCCATCATCTACATACTGGTTGTGTCCATCATCTATATACTGGTTGTGTCCATCATCTATATACTGGTTGTGTCCAACATCTACATACTGGTTGTGTCCAACATCTACATACTGGTTGTGTCCAACATCTATATACTGGTTGTGTCCATCATTTACATACTGGTTGTGTCCAACATCTACATACTGGTTGTGTCCATCATCTATATACTGGTTGTGTCCAACATCTACATACTGGTTGTGTCCAACATCTGCATACTGGTTGTGTCCATCATCTATATACTGGTTGTGTCCAACATCTACATACTGGTTGTGTCCAACATCTACATACTGGTTGTGTCCAACATCTACATACTGGTTGTGTCCATCATCTATATACTGGTTGTGTCCAACATCTATATACTGGTTGTGTCCAACATCTACATACTGGTTGTGTCCATCATCTATATACTGGTTGTGTCCATCATCTACATACTGGTTGTGTCCAACATCTACATACTGGTTGTGTCCAACATCTATATACTGGTTGTGTCCAACATCTACATACTGGTTGTGTCCAACATCTATATACTGGTTGTGTCCATCATCTACATACTGGTTGTGTCCAACATCTACATACTGGTTGTGTCCATCATCTACATACTGGTTGTGTCCAACATCTACATACTGGTTGTGTCCAACATCTACATACTGGTTGTGTCCAACATCTACATACTGGTTGTGTCCAACATCTACATACTGGTTGTGTCCAACATCTACATACTGGTTGTGTCCAACATCTACATACTGGTTGTGTCCAACATCTACATACTGGTTGTGTCCAACATCTATATACTGGTTGTGTCCATCATCTATATACTGGTTGTGTCCAACATCTACATACTGGTTGTGTCCAACATCTACATACTGGTTGTGTCCAACATCTATATACTGGTTGTGTCCAACATCTACATACTGGTTGTGTCCAACATCTACATACTGGTTGTGTCCAACATCTATATACTGGTTGTGTCCAACATCTATATACTGGTTGTGTCCAACATCTACATACTGGTTGTGTCCAACATCTACATACTGGTTGTGTCCAACATCTACATACTGGTTGTGTCCAACATCTACATACTGGTTGTGTCCAACATCTATATACTGGTTGTGTCCATCATCTACATACTGGTTGTGTCCATCATCTATATACTGGTTGTGTCCATCATCTATATACTGGTTGTGTCCAACATCTATATACTGGTTGTGTCCAACATCTATATACTGGTTGTGTCCAACATCTATATACTGGTTGTGTCCAACATCTACATACTGGTTGTGTCCAACATCTATATACTGGTTGTGTCCAACATCCACATACTGGTTGTGTCCAACATCTATATACTGGTTGTGTCCAACATCTACATACTGGTTGTGTCCAACATCTATATACTGGTTGTGTCCATCATCTACATACTGGTTGTGTCCAACATCTACATACTGGTTGTGTCCAACATCTACATACTGGTTGTGTCCAACATCCACATACTGGTTGTGTCCAACATCTACATACTGGTTGTGTCCAACATCTATATACTGGTTGTGTCCATCATCTACATACTGGTTGTGTCCATCATCTACATACTCGTTGTGTCCATCATCTACATACTGGTTGTGTCCAACATCCACATACTGGTTGTGTCCAACATCTACATACTGGTTGTGTCCAACATCTATATACTGGTTGTGTCCATCATCTACATACTGGTTGTGTCCATCATCTATATACTGGTTGTGTCCATCATCTATATACTGGTTGTGTCCAACATCTACATACTGGTTGTGTCCAACATCTACATACTGGTTGTGTCCAACATCTATATACTGGTTGTGTCCATCATTTACATACTGGTTGTGTCCAACATCTACATACTGGTTGTGTCCATCATCTATATACTGGTTGTGTCCAACATCTACATACTGGTTGTGTCCAACATCTGCATACTGGTTGTGTCCATCATCTATATACTGGTTGTGTCCAACATCTACATACTGGTTGTGTCCAACATCTACATACTGGTTGTGTCCAACATCTACATACTGGTTGTGTCCATCATCTATATACTGGTTGTGTCCAACATCTATATACTGGTTGTGTCCAACATCTACATACTGGTTGTGTCCATCATCTATATACTGGTTGTGTCCATCATCTACATACTGGTTGTGTCCAACATCTACATACTGGTTGTGTCCAACATCTATATACTGGTTGTGTCCAACATCTACATACTGGTTGTGTCCAACATCTATATACTGGTTGTGTCCATCATCTACATACTGGTTGTGTCCAACATCTACATACTGGTTGTGTCCATCATCTACATACTGGTTGTGTCCAACATCTACATACTGGTTGTGTCCAACATCTATATACTGGTTGTGTCCAACATCTACATACTGGTTGTGTCCAACATCTATATACTGGTTGTGTCCATCATCTACATACTGGTTGTGTCCAACATCTATATACTGGTTGTGTCCAACATCTATATACTGGTTGTGTCCAACATCTACATACTGGTTGTGTCCAACATCTATATACTGGTTGTGTCCAACATCTATATACTGGTTGTGTCCAACATCTACATACTGGTTGTGTCCAACATCTATCTACTGGTTGTGTCCAACATCTATATACTGGTTGTGTCCAACATCTACATACTGGTTGTGTCCAACATCTACATACTGGTTGTGTCCAACATCTATATACTGGTTGTGTCCAACATCTATATACTGGTTGTGTCCAACATCTATATACTGGTTGTGTCCAACATCTACATACTGGTTGTGTCCAACATCTACATACTGGTTGTGTCCAACATCTATATACTGGTTGTGTCCAACATCTACACACTGGTTGTGTCCAACATCTATATACTGGTTGTGTCCAACATCTACATACTGGTTGTGTCCAACATCTACATACTGGTTGTGTCCAACATTTATATACTGGTTGTGTCCAACATCTATATACTGGTTGTGTCCAACATCTACATACTGGTTGTGTCCAACATCTATATACTGGTTGTGTCCAACATCTACATACTGGTTGTGTCCATCATCTATATACTGGTTGTGTCCAACATCTACATACTGGTTGTGTCCAACATCTACATACTGGTTGTGTCCAACATCTATATACTGGTTGTGTCCAACATCTACATACTGGTTGTGTCCAACATCTACATACTGGTTGTGTCCAACATCTATATACTGGTTGTGTCCAACATCTATATACTGGTTGTGTCCAACATCTATATACTGGTTGTGTCCAACATCTACATACTGGTTGTGTCCAACATCTATATACTGGTTGTGTCCAACATCTACATACTGGTTGTGTCCAACATCTACATACTGGTTGTGTCCAACATCTATATACTGGTTGTGTCCAACATCTACATACTGGTTGTGTCCAACATCTACATACTGGTTGTGTCCAACATCTACATACTGGTTGTGTCCAACATCTATATACTGGTTGTGTCCAACATCTACATACTGGTTGTGTCCAACATCTACATACTGGTTGTATCCAACATCTACATACTGGTTGTGTCCAACATCTACATACTGGTTGTGTCCTTCATCTACATACTGGTTGTGTCCCAAATTGCACCCTATTCCCTTCAGAGACAATTACCTTTTATTCTACGGTTGAGACCTTGAGGATAAAGATGAGGAAGGCATCAGACATGTTTCTCTCCCTGTTGTTTTCATGGTCTTTGTTTGATAGGAATCAGACATGTTTCTCTCCCTGTTGTTTTCATGGTCTTTGTTTGATAGGAATCAGACATGTTTCTCTCCCTGTTGTTTTCATGGCCTGTGTTTGATATGAATCAGACATGTTTCTCTCCCTGTTGTTTTCATGGCCTGTGTTTGATATGAATCAGACATGTTTCTCTCCCTGTTGTTTTCATGGCCTGTGTTTGATATGAATCAGACATGTGTCTCTCCCTGTTGTTTTCATGGTCTTGGTTTGATAGGAATCAGACATGTTTCTCTCCCTGTTGTTTTCATGGTCTTGGTTTGATAGGAATCAGACATGTTTCTCTCCCTGTTGTTTTCATGGTCTTTGTTTGATAGGAATCAGACATGTGTCTCTCCCTGTTGTTTTCATGGTCTTTGTTTGATAGGAATCAGACATGTTTCTCTCCCTGTTGTTTTCATGGTCTTTCTTTGATAGGAATCAGACATGTTTCTCTCCCTGTTGTTTTCATGGCCTTTGTTTGATATGAATCAGCATTTTCAAAGGTTTCTGTGGTATTCCGTTATATTTGTTTGTTTCCTACAGGGCATCCCAAATGGCACCCTATTCCCTATTTAGAGCCATAGGGCCTGGTCTAAAGTAGTGCACTACATAGGGAATAGGGTGCCATAGGGCCTGGTCTAAATTAGTGTACTATATAGGGACTAGGGTGCCTATACAATTGTTTACAGAGATGATTTCACTTATAATTCACTCTATCACTATTCCAGTGAGTCAGAAGTTGACATACACTAAATTGACTAAGTTGTCTTTAAACAGCTTGGAAAATTCCAGAAAATTATGTCTTGTCTTCAGAAGTTTCTGATAGGCTAATTTACATAATTTGAGCCAATTGGAGGTGTACCTGCGGATGTATTTCAAGGCCTACCTTCAAACTCAGTGCCTCTTTGCTTGACATCATGGGAAAATCAAAAGAAATCAGCCAAGACATCAGAAATAAAATCGTAGACCTCCTCAAGCCTGATTCATCCTTGGGAGCAATTTCCAAACTCCTGAAGGTACCACTTTCATCTGTACAAACAATAATACGCAAGTATAAACACCATGGGACCACGCAGCCGTCATACCGCTCAGGAAGGAGACACGTTCTGTCTCCTCGAGATGAACGTACTTTGGTGCGAAAAGTGCAAATCAATCCCAGAACAACAGCAAAGGACCTTGTGAAGATGCTGGAGGAAACAGGTACAAAAGTATCTATATCCACAGTAAAACGAGTCCTATATCGACATAACCTGAAAGGCTGCTCAGCAAGGAATAAGACACTGCTCCAAAACCGCCATAAAAAAGCCAGACTAGGGTTTGCAACTGCAGATGGGGACAAAGATTGAACTTTTTGAAGAAATGTCCTCTGGTCTGATAGAACTGTTTGGGCTTAATTACCATCGTTATGTATGGAGGAAAAAGGGGGATGCTTGCAAGCCAAAGAACACCATCCCAACCGTGAAGCGCAGGGGTGGCAGCATCATGTTGTGGGGTGCTTTGCTGCAGGAGGGACTGGTGCACTTCACAAAATAGATGGCATGATGAGGAAGGAAAATGATGTGGATATATTGAAGCAACATCTCAAGACATCAGTCAGAAAGTTACAGCTTGGTCGCAAATGGGTCTTCCAAATGGACAATGATCCCAAGTGTACTTCCAAAGGTGTGTCAAAATGGCTTAAGGACAACAAAGTCAAGGTATTGGAGTGGTCACCACAAAGCCCTGACCTCAATCCCATAGAAAATTTGTGGGCAGAACTGAAAAAGCATGTGTAACCAAGGAGGCCAACGCTGCCAAATACTAACTGAGTGTATGTAAACTTCTGACCCACTGGGAATGTGATGAAAGAAATAAATAATTCTCTCTACTATTATTCAAATAAAGTGGTGATCCCAACTGACCTAAGACAGGGAATTTTTACTCTGATTAAATGTCAGGAATTGTGAAAAAACAAGTTTAAATATATTTGGCTAAGGTGTATGTAAACTTCCGACTTTACCTGTACATATATATTTTCTCTTGCAGGGTAATGTATACATATATATTTTCTCTTGCAGGGTAATGTATACATTAATATTTTATCTTGCAGGGTAATGTATACATTAATATTTTATCTTGCAGGGTAATGTATACATGTATATTTTATCTTGCAGGGTAATGTATACATTAATATTTTATCTTGCAGGGTAATGTATACATTAATATTTTATCTTGCAGGGTAATGTATACATTAATATTTTATCTTGCAGGGTAATGTATACATGTATATTTTATCTTGCAGGGTAATGTATACATGTATATTTTATCTTGCAGGGTAATGTATACATTAATATTTTATCTTGCAGGGTAATGTATACATTAATATTTTATCTTGCAGGGTAATGTATACATATATATTTTATCTTGCAGGGTAATGTATACATTAATATTTTATCGTGCAGGGTAATGTATACATTAATATTTTCTCTTGCAGGGTAATGTATACATTAATATTTTATCTTGCAGGGTAATGTATACATTAATATTTTATCTTGCAGGGTAATGTATACATATATATTTTAT
>NC_092149.1:5194018-5206518 GCF_045791955.1 Oncorhynchus clarkii lewisi | reverse complement strand
TAGCAGTGTGGTTAAAGTTAGGCATTAGGGTTAGCAGTGTGGTTAAAGTTAGGTATTAGGGTTAGCAGTGTGGTTAAAGTTAGGCATTAGGGTTAGCAGTGTGGTTAAAGATAGGCATTAGGGTTAGCAGTGTGGTTAAAGATAGGCATTAGGGTTAGCAGTGTGGTTAAAGTTAGGCATTAGGGTTAGCAGTGTGGTTAAAGTTAGGCATTAGGGTTAGCAGTGTAGTTAAAGTTAGGCATTAGGGTTAGCAGTGTGGTTAAAGTTAGGCATTAGGGTTAGCAGTGTGGTTAAAGTTAGGCATTAGGGTTAGCAGTGTGGTTAAAGTTAGGCATTAGGGTTAGCAGTGTGGTTAAAGTTAGGCATTAGGGTTAGCAGTGTGGTTAAAGTTAGGCATTAGGGTTAGCAGTGTGGTTAAAGTTAGGCATTAGGGTTAGCAGTGTGGTTAAAGTTAGGCATTAGGGTTAGCAGTGTGGTTAAAGTTAGGTATTAGGGTTAGCAGTGTGGTTAAAGTTAGGCATTAGGGTTAGCAGTGTGGTTAAAGATAGGCATTAGGGTTAGCAGTGTGGTTAAAGATAGGCATTAGGGTTAGCAGTGTGGTTAAAGTTAGGCATTAGGGTTAGCAGTGTGGTTAAAGTTAGGCATTAGGGTTAGCAGTGTAGTTAAAGTTAGGCATTAGGGTTAGCAGTGTGGTTAAAGTTAGGCATTAGGGTTAGCAGTGTGGTTAAAGTTAGGCATTAGGGTTAGCAGTGTGGTTAAAGTTAGGCATTAGGGTTAGCAGTGTGGTTAAAGTTAGGCATTAGGGTTAGCAGTGTGGTTAAAGTTAGGCATTAGGGTTAGCAGTGTGGTTAAAGTTAGGTATTAGGGTTAGCAGTGTGGTTAAAGTTAGGCATTAGGGTTAGCAGTGTGGTTAAAGTTAGGCATTAGGGTTAGCAGTGTGGTTAACGTTAGGCATTAGGGTTAGCAGTGTGGTTAAAGTTAGGCATTAGGGTTAGCAGTGTGGTTAAAGTTAGGCATTAGGGTTAGCAGTGTGGTTAAAGTTAGGCATTAGGGTTAGCAGTGTGGTTAACGTTAGGCATTAGGGTTAGCAGTGTGGTTAAAGTTAGGCATTAGGGTTAGCAGTGTGGTTAAAGTTAGGCATTAGGGTTAGCAGTGTGGTTAAAGTTAGGCATTAGGGTTAGCAGTGTGGTTAAAGTTAGGCATTAGGGTTAGCAATGTGGTTAAAGTTAGGTATTAGGGTTAGCAGTGTGGTTAAAGTTAGGCATTAGGGTTAGCAGTGTGGTTAAAGTTAGGCATTAGGGTTAGCAGTGTGGTTAAAGTTAGGCATTAGGGTTAGCAGTGTGTTTAAACTTAGGCATTAGGGTTAGCAGTGTGGTTAAAGTTAGGCATTAGGGTTAGCAGTGTGGTTAAAGTTAGGTATTAGGGTTAGCAGTGTGGTTAAAGTTAGGCATTAGGGTTAGCAGTGTGGTTAAAGTTAGGCATTAGGGTTAGCAGTGTGGTTAAAGTTAGGCATTAGGGTTAGCAGTGTGGTTAAAGTTAGGCATTAGGGTTAGCAGTGTGGTTAAAGTTAGGCATTAGGGTTAGCAGTGTGGTTAAAGTTAGGCATTAGGGTTAGCAGTGTGTTTAAAGTTAGGCATTAGGGTTAGCAGTGTGGTTAAAGTTAGGCATTAGGGTTAGCAGTGTGGTTAAAGTTAGGCATTAGGGTTAGCAGTGTGGTTAAAGTTAGGCATTAGGGTTAGCAGTGTGGTTAAAGTTAGGCATTAGGGTTAGCAGTGTGGTTAAAGTTAGGCATTAGGGTTAGCAGTGTGGTTAAAGTTAGGTATTAGGGTTAGCAGTGTGGTTAAAGTTAGGCATTAGGGTTAGCAGTGTGGTTAAAGTTAGGCATTAGGGTTAGCAGTGTGGTTAAAGTTAGGCATTAGGGTTAGCAGTGTGGTTAAAGTTAGGCATTAGGGTTAGCAGTGTGGTTAAAGTTAGGCATTAGGGTTAGCAGTGTGGTTAAAGTTAGGCATTAGGGTTAGCAGTGTGGTTAAAGTTAGGCATTAGGGTTAGCAGTGTAGTTAAAGTTAGGTATTAGGGTTAGCAGTGTGGTTAAAGTTAGGCATTAGGGTTAGCAGTGTAGTTAAAGTTAGGCATTAGGGTTAGCAGTGTGGTTAAAGTTAGGTATTAGGGTTAGCAGTGTGGTTAAAGTTAGGCATTAGGGTTAGCAGTGTAGTTAAAGTTAGGCATTAGGGTTAGCAGTGTGGTTAAAGTTAGGCATTAGGGTTAGCAGTGTGGTTAAAGTTAGGCATTAGGGTTAGCAGTGTGGTTAAAGTTAGGCATTAGGGTTAGCAGTGTGGTTAAAGTTAGGCATTAGGGTTAGCAGTGTGGTTAAAGTTAGGCATTAGGGTTAGCAGTGTGGTTAAAGTTAGGCATTAGGGTTAGCAGTGTGGTTAAAGTTAGGCATTAGGGTTAGCAGTGTGGTTAAAGTTAGGCATTAGGGTTAGCAGTGTGGTTAAAGTTAGGCATTAGGGTTAGCAGTGTGGTTAAAGTTAGGCATTAGGGTTAGCAGTGTGGTTAAAGTTAGGTATTAGGGTTAGCAGTGTGGTTAAAGTTAGGCATTAGGGTTAGCAGTGTGGTTAAAGTTAGGTATTAGGGTTAGCAGTGTGGTTAAAGTTAGGCATTAGGGTTAGCAGTGTGGTTAAAGTTAGGCATTAGGGTTAGCAGTGTGGTTAAAGTTAGGCATTAGGGTTAGCAGTGTGGTTAAAGTTAGGCATTAGGGTTAGCAGTGTGGTTAAAGTTAGGCATTAGGGTTAGCAGTGTGGTTAAAGTTAGGCATTAGGGTTAGCAGTGTGGTTAAAGTTAGGCATTAGGGTTAGCAGTGTGGTTAAAGTTAGGCATTAGGGTTAGCAGTGTGGTTAAAGTTAGGCATTAGGGTTAGCAGTGTGGTTAAAGTTAGGTATTAGGGTTAGCAGTGTGGTTAAAGTTAGGCATTAGGGTTAGCAGTGTGGTTAAAGTTAGGCATTAGGGTTAGCAGTGTGGTTAAAGTTAGGCATTAGGGTTAGCAGTGTGGTTAAAGTTAGGCATTAGGGTTAGCAGTGTGGTTAAAGTTAGGTATTAGGGTTAGCAGTGTGGTTAAAGTTAGGCATTAGGGTTAGCAGTGTGGTTAAAGTTAGGCATTAGGGTTAGCAGTGTGGTTAAAGTTAGGCATTAGGGTTAGCAGTGTGGTTAAAGTTAGGCATTAGGGTTAGCAGTGTGGTTAAAGTTAGGTATTAGGGTTAGCAGTGTGGTTAAAGTTAGGCATTAGGGTTAGCAGTGTGGTTAAAGTTAGGCATTAGGGTTAGCAGTGTGGTTAAAGTTAGGCATTAGGGTTAGCAGTGTAGTTAAAGTTAGGCATTAGGGTTAGCAGTGTGGTTAAAGTTAGGTATTAGGGTTAGCAGTGTGGTTAAAGTTAGGCATTAGGGTTAGCAGTGTAGTTAAAGTTAGGCATTAGGGTTAGCAGTGTGGTTAAAGTTAGGCATTAGGGTTAGCAGTGTGGTTAAAGTTAGGCATTAGGGTTAGCAGTGTGGTTAAAGTTAGGCATTAGGGTTAGCAGTGTGGTTAAAGTTAGGCATTAGGGTTAGCAGTGTGGTTAAAGTTAGGCATTAGGGTTAGCAGTGTGGTTAAAGTTAGGCATTAGGGTTAGCAGTGTGGTTAAAGTTAGGCATTAGGGTTAGCAGTGTGGTTAAAGTTAGGCATTAGGGTTAGCAGTGTGGTTAAAGTTAGGCATTAGGGTTAGCAGTGTGGTTAAAGTTAGGTATTAGGGTTAGCAGTGTGGTTAAAGTTAGGCATTAGGGTTAGCAGTGTGGTTAAAGTTAGGCATTAGGGTTAGCAGTGTGGTTAAAGTTAGGCATTAGGGTTAGCAGTGTGGTTAAAGTTAGGCATTAGGGTTAGCAGTGTGGTTAAAGTTAGGCATTAGGGTTAGCAGTGTGGTTAAAGTTAGGCATTAGGGTTAGCAGTGTGGTTAAAGTTAGGCATTAGGGTTAGCAGTGTGGTTAAAGTTAGGCATTAGGGTTAGCAGTGTGGTTAAAGTTAGGCATTAGGGTTAGCAGTGTGGTTAAAGTTAGGCATTAGGGTTAGCAGTGTGGTTAAAGTTAGGCATTAGGGTTAGCAGTGTGGTTAAAGTTAGGTATTAGGGTTAGCAGTGTGGTTAAAGTTAGGCATTAGGGTTAGCAGTGTGGTTAAAGTTAGGCATTAGGGTTAGCAGTGTGGTTAAAGTTAGGCATTAGGGTTAGCAGTGTGGTTAAAGTTAGGCATTAGGGTTAGCAGTGTGGTTAAAGTTAGGCATTAGGGTTAGCAGTGTGGTTAAAGTTAGGCATTAGGGTTAGCAGTGTGGTTAAAGTTAGGCATTAGGGTTAGCAGTGTGGTTAAAGTTAGGTATTAGGGTTAGCAGTGTGGTTAAAGTTAGGCATTAGGGTTAGCAGTGTGGTTAAAGTTAGGCATTAGGGTTAGCAGTGTGGTTAAAGTTAGGCATTAGGGTTAGCAGTGTGGTTAAAGTTAGGCATTAGGGTTAGCAGTGTGGTTAAAGTTAGGCATTAGGGTTAGCAGTGTGGTTAAAGTTAGGCATTAGGGTTAGCAGTGTGGTTAAAGTTAGGCATTAGGGTTAGCAGTGTGGTTAAAGTTAGGCATTAGGGTTAGCAGTGTGGTTAAAGTTAGGCATTAGGGTTAGCAGTGTGGTTAAAGTTAGGTATTAGGTTTAGCAGTGTGGTTAAAGTTAGGCATTAGGGTTAGCAGTGTGGTTAAAGTTAGGCATTAGGGTTAGCAGTGTGGTTAAAGTTAGGCATTAGGGTTAGCAGTGTGGTTAAAGTTAGGCATTAGGGTTAGCAGTGTGGTTAAAGTTAGGCATTAGGGTTAGCAGTGTGGTTAAAGTTAGGCATTAGGGTTAGCAGTGTGGTTAAAGTTAGGCATTAGGTTTAGCAGTGTGGTTAAAGTTAGGCATTAGGGTTAGCAGTGTGGTTAAAGTTAGGCATTAGGGTTAGCAGTGTGGTTAAAGTTAGGCATTAGGGTTAGCAGTGTGGTTAAAGTTAGGCATTAGGGTTAGCAGTGTGGTTAAAGTTAGGCATTAGGGTTAGCAGTGTGGTTAAAGTTAGGCATTAGGGTTAGCAGTGTGGTTAAAGTTAGGCATTAGGGTTAGCAGTGTGGTTAAAGTTAGGCATTAGGGTTAGCAGTGTGGTTAAAGTTAGGTATTAGGGTTAGCAGTGTGGTTAAAGTTAGGCATTAGGGTTAGCAGTGTGGTTAAAGTTAGGCATTAGGGTTAGCAGTGTGGTTAAAGTTAGGCATTAGGGTTAGCAGTGTGGTTAAAGTTAGGCATTAGGGTTAGCAGTGTGGTTAAAGTTAGGCATTAGGGTTAGCAGTGTGGTTAAAGTTAGGCATTAGGGTTAGCAGTGTGGTTAAAGTTAGGCATTAGGGTTAGCAGTGTGGTTAAAGTTAGGTATTAGGGTTAGCAGTGTGGTTAAAGTTAGGCATTAGGGTTAGCAGTGTGGTTAAAGTTAGGCATTAGGGTTAGCAGTGTGGTTAAAGTTAGGCATTAGGGTTAGCAGTGTGGTTAAAGTTAGGCATTAGGGTTAGCAGTGTGGTTAAAGTTAGGTATTAGGGTTAGCAGTGTGGTTAAAGTTAGGTATTAGGGTTAGCAGTGTGGTTAAAGTTAGGCATTAGGGTTAGCACTGTGGTTAAAGTTAGGCATTAGGGTTAACAGTGTGGTTAAAGTTAGGCATTAGGGTTAGCAGTGTGGTTAAAGTTAGGCATTAGGGTTAGCAGTGTGGTTAAAGTTAGGCATTAGGGTTAGCAGTGTGGTTAAAGTTAGGTATTAGGGTTAGCAGTGTGGTTAAAGTTAGGTATAAGGGTTAGCAGTGTGGTTAAAGTTAGGTATTAGGGTTAGCAGTGTGGTTAAAGTTAGGCATTAGGGTTAGCAGTGTGGTTAAAGTTAGGCATTAGGGTTAGCAGTGTGGTTAAAGTTAGGCATTAGGGTTAGCAGTGTGGTTAAAGTTAGGTATTAGGGTTAGCAGTGTGGTTAAAGTTAGGTATTAGGGTTAGTAGTGTGGTTAAAGTTAGGCATTAGGGTTAGCAGTGTGGTTAAAGTTAGGCATTAGGGTTAGCAGTGTGTTTAAAGTTAGGTATTAGGGTTAGCAGTGTGGTTAAAGTTAGGCATTAGGGTTAGCAGTGTGGTTAAAGTTAGGCATTAGGGTTAGCAGTGTGGTTAAAGTTAGGCATTAGGGTTAGCAGTGTGGTTAAAGTTAGGCATTAGGGTTAGCAGTGTGGTTAAAGTTAGGCATTAGGGTTGGCAGTGTGGTTAAAGTTAGGCATTAGGGTTAGCAGTGTGGTTAAAGTTAGGCATTAGGGTTAGCAGTGTGGTTAAAGTTAGGCATTAGGGTTAGCAGTGTGGTTAAAGTTAGGCATTAGGGTTAGCAGTGTGGTTAAAGTTAGGCATTAGGGTTAGCAGTGTGGTTAAAGTTAGGCATTAGGGTTAGCAGTGTGTTTAAAGTTAGGCATTAGGGTTAGCAGTGTGGTTAAAGTTAGGCATTAGGGTTAGCAGTGTGGTTAAAGTTAGGCATTAGGGTTAGCAGTGTGGTTAAAGTTAGGCATTAGGGTTGGCAGTGTGGTTAAAGTTAGGCATTAGGGTTAGCAGTGTGGTTAAAGTTAGGCATTAGGGTTAGCAGTGTGGTTAAAGTTAGGCATTAGGGTTAGCAGTGTGGTTAAAGTTAGGTATAAGGGTTAGCAGTGTGGTTAAAGTTAGGCATTAGGGTTAGCAGTGTGGTTAAAGTTAGGCATTAGGGTTAGCAGTGTGGTTAAAGTTAGGCATTAGGGTTAGCAGTGTGTTTAAAGTTAGGCATTAGGGTTAGCAGTGTGGTTAAAGTTAGGCATTAGGGTTAGCAGTGTGGTTAAAGTTAGGCATTAGGGTTAGCAGTGTGGTTAAAGTTAGGCATTAGGGTTAGCAGTGTGTTTAAAGTTAGGCATTAGGGTTAGCAGTGTGGTTAAAGTTAGGCATTAGGGTTAGCAGTGTGGTTAAATTTAGGCATTAGGGTTAGCAGTGTGGTTAAAGTTAGGCATTAGGGTTAGCAGTGTGGTTAAAGTTAGGCATTAGGGTTAGCAGTGTGGTTAAAGTTAGGTATAAGGGTTAGCAGTGTGGTTAAAGTTAGGCATTAGGGTTAGCAGTGTGGTTAAAGTTAGGTATTAGGGTTAGCAGTGTGGTTAAAGTTAGGCATTAGGGTTAGCAGTGTGGTTAAAGTTAGGCATTAGGGTTAGCAGTGTGTTTAAAGTTAGGTATTAGGATTAGCAGTGTGGTTAAAGTTAGGCATTAGGGTTAGCAGTGTGGTTAAAGTTAGGCATTAGGGTTAGCAGTGTGGTTAAAGTTAGGCATTAGGGTTAGCAGTGTGGTTAAAGTTAGGCATTAGGGTTGGCAGTGTGGTTAAAGTTAGGCATTAGGGTTAGCAGTGTGGTTAAAGTTAGGCATTAGGGTTAGCAGTGTGGTTAAAGTTAGGCATTAGGGTTAGCAGTGTAGTTAAAGTTAGGCATTAGGGTTAGCAGTGTGGTTAAAGTTAGGCATTAGGGTTAGCAGTGTGGTTAAAGTTAGGCATTAGGGTTAGCAGTGTGTTTAAAGTTAGGCATTAGGGTTAGCAGTGTGGTTAAAGTTAGGCATTAGGGTTAGCAGTGTGGTTAAAGTTAGGCATTAGGGTTAGCAGTGTGGTTAAAGTTAGGCATTAGGGTTGGCAGTGTGGTTAAAGTTAGGCATTAGGGTTAGCAGTGTGGTTAAAGTTAGACATTAGGGTTAGCAGTGTGGTTAAAGTTAGGCATTAGGGTTAGCAGTGTGGTTAAAGTTAGGTATAAGGGTTAGCAGTGTGGTTAAAGTTAGGCATTAGGGTTAGCAGTGTGGTTAAAGTTAGGCATTAGGGTTAGCAGTGTGGTTAAAGTTAGGCATTAGGGTTAGCAGTGTGTTTAAAGTTAGGCATTAGGGTTAGCAGTGTGGTTAAAGTTAGGCATTAGGGTTAGCAGTGTGGTTAAAGTTAGGCATTAGGGTTAGCAGTGTGGTTAAGGTTAGGCATTAGGGTTAGCAGTGTGTTTAAAGTTAGGCATTAGGGTTAGCAGTGTGGTTAAAGTTAGGCATTAGGGTTAGCAGTGTGGTTAAATTTAGGCATTAGGGTTAGCAGTGTGGTTAAAGTTAGGCATTAGGGTTAGCAGTGTGGTTAAAGTTAGGCATTAGGGTTAGCAGTGTGGTTAAAGTTAGGTATACGGGTTAGCAGTGTGGTTAAAGTTAGGCATTAGGGTTAGCAGTGTGGTTAAAGTTAGGTATTAGGGTTAGCAGTGTGGTTAAAGTTAGGCATTAGGGTTAGCAGTGTGGTTAAAGTTAGGCATTAGGGTTAGCAGTGTGTTTAAAGTTAGGTATTAGGATTAGCAGTGTGGTTAAAGTTAGGCATTAGGGTTAGCAGTGTGGTTAAAGTTAGGCATTAGGGTTAGCAGTGTGGTTAAAGTTAGGCATTAGGGTTAGCAGTGTAGTTAAAGTTAGGCATTAGGGTTAGCAGTGTGGTTAAAGTTAGGTATTAGGGTTAGCAGTGTGTTTAAAGTTAGGCATTCGGGTTAGCAGTGTGGTTAAAGTTAGGCATTAGGGTTAGCAGTGTGGTTAAAGTTAGGCATTAGGGTTAGCAGTGTGGTTAAAGTTAGGTATTAGGGTTAGCAGTGTGGTTAAAGTTAGGCATTAGGGTTAGCAGTGTGGTTAAAGTTAGGCATTAGGGTTAGCAGTGTGGTTAAAGTTAGGTATAAGGTTGAGTATAACATCAGAGTGCCAGCTAGTTACAACTCTGCAGAGATGCCTCCAGAACAACTTTCATCACAAAAAAAACACTAACCTCCAGGAGCTCAACCCCAGTTGGAGTTTGGTACCAAGTAGCTTTTAAGAAAGCTGAACCACAGTTGGAGTTTGGTACCAAGTAGCTTTAAGAAAGCTGAACCCCAGTTGGAGTTTGGTACCAAGTAGCTTTAAGAAAGCTAAACCCCAGTTGGAGTTTGGTACCATGTAGCTTTAAGAAAGCTGAACCCCAGTTGGAGTTTGGTTCCAAGTAGCTTTAAGAAAGCTAAACCCCAGTTGGAGTTTGGTACCATGTAGCTTTAAGAAAGCTGAACCCCAGTTGGAGTTTGGTACCAAGTAGCTTTAAGAAAGCTGAACCCCAGTTGGAGTTTGGTACCATGTAGCTTTAAGAAAGCTGAACCCCAGTTGGAGTTTGGTACCAAGTAGCTTTAAGAAAGCTAAACCCCAGTAGCAGTTTGGTACCAAGTAGCTTTAAGAAAGCTAAACCCCAGTTGGAGTTTGGTACCAAGTAGATTTTAAGAGCTTAACCCCAGTTGGAGTTTGGTACCAAGTAGCTTTTAACAGCTTAACCCCAGTATGAGTTTGGTTCCAAGTAGCTTTAAGAAAGCTAAACCCCAGTTGGAGTTTGGTACCATGTAGCTTTAAGAAAACTGAACCCCAGTTGGAGTTTGGTACCAAGTAGCTTTAAGAAAGCTGAACCCCAGTTGGAGTTTGGTACCATGTAGCTTTAAGAAAGCTGAACCCCAGTTGGAGTTTGGTACCATGTAGCTTTAAGAAAGCTGAACCCCAGTTGGAGTTTGGTACCAAGTAGCTTTAAGAAAGCTAAACCCCAGTAGCAGTTTGGTACCAAGTAGCTTTAAGAAAGCTAAACCCCAGTTGGAGTTTGGTACCAAGTAGATTTTAAGAGCTTAACCCCAGTTGGAGTTTGGTACCAAGTAGCTTTTAACAGCTTAACCCCAGTATGAGTTTGGTACCAAGTAGCTTTTAAGAAAGCTGAACCCCAGTTGGAGATTGGTACCAAGTAGCTTTAAGAAAGCTGAACACCAGTAGGAGTTTGGTACCAAGTAGCTTTTAAGAAAGCTGAACCCCAGTTGAGTTTGGTACCAAGTAGCTTTAAGAAAGCTGAACCCCAGTAGGAGTTTGGTACCAAGTAGATTTTAAGAAAGCTGAACCCCAGTTGGAGTTTGGTACCAAGTAGCTTTAAGAAAGCTAAACCCCAGTAGCAGTTTGGTACCAAATAGCTTTAAGAAAGCTAAACCCCAGTTGGAGTTTGGTACCATGTAGCTTTAAGAAAGCTGAACCCCAGTTGGAGTTTGGTACCAAGTAGCTTTAAGAAAGCTGAACCCCAGTTGGAGTTTGGTACCAAGTAGCTTTAAGAAAGCTGAACCCCAGTTGGAGTTTGGTACCAAGTAGCTTTAAGAAAGCTGAACCCCAGTTGGAGTTTGGTACCAAGTAGCTTTAAGAAAGCTAAACCCCAGTTGGAGTTTGGTACCATGTAGCTTTAAGAAAGCTGAACCCCAGTTGGAGTTTGGTTCCAAGTAGCTTTAAGAAAGCTAAACCCCAGTTGGAGTTTGGTACCATGTAGCTTTAAGAAAGCTGAACCCCAGTTGGAGTTTGGTACCAAGTAGCTTTAAGAAAGCTGAACCCCAGTTGGAGTTTGGTACCAAGTAGCTTTAAGAAAGCTAAACCCCAGTAGCAGTTTGGTACCAAGTAGCTTTAAGAAAGCTAAACCCCAGTTGGAGTTTGGTACCAAGTAGATTTTAAGAGCTTAACCCCAGTTGGAGTTTGGTACCAAGTAGCTTTTAACAGCTTAACCCCAGTATGAGTTTGGTTCCAAGTAGCTTTAAGAAAGCTAAACCCCAGTTGGAGTTTGGTACCATGTAGCTTTAAGAAAGCTGAACCCCAGTTGGAGTTTGGTACCAAGTAGCTTTAAGAAAGCTGAACCCCAGTTGGAGTTTGGTACCAAGTAGCTTTAAGAAAGCTAAACCCCAGTAGCAGTTTGGTACCAAGTAGCTTTAAGAAAGCTAAACCCCAGTTGGAGTTTGGTACCAAGTAGATTTTAAGAGCTTAACCCCAGTTGGAGTTTGGTACCAAGTAGCTTTTAACAGCTTAACCCCAGTATGAGTTTGGTACCAAGTAGCTTTTAAGAAAGCTGAACCCCAGTTGGAGATTGGTACCAAGTAGCTTTAAGAAAGCTGAACCCCAGTCAGAGTTTGGTACCAAGTAGCTTTTAAGAAAGCTGAACCCCAGTTGAGTTTGGTACCAAGTAGCTTTAAGAAAGCTGAACCCCAGTAGGAGTTTGGTACCAAGTAGCTTTTAAGAAAGCTGAACCCCAGTTGGAGTTTGGTACCAAGTAGCTTTAAGAAAGCTAAACCCCAGTTGGAGTTTGGTACCATGTAGCTTTAAGAAAGCTGAACCCCAGTTGGAGTTTGGTACCATGTAGCTTTAAGAAAGCTAAACCCCAGTTGGAGTTTGGTACCATGTAGCTTTAAGAAAGCTGAACCCCAGTTGGAGTTTGGTACCAAGTAGCTTTAAGAAAGCTGAACCCCAGTTGGAGTTTGGTACCATGTAGCTTTAAGAAAGCTGAACCCCAGTTGGAGTTTGGTACCAAGTAGCTTTAAGAAAGCTGAACCCCAGTTGGAGTTTGGTACCAAGTAGCTTTAAGAAAGCTGAACCCCAGTTGGAGTTTGGTACCAAGTAGCTTTAAGAAAGCTGAACCCCAGTTGGAGTTTGGTACCAAGTAGCTTTAAGAAAGCTGAACCCCAGTTGGAGTTTGGTACCAAGTAGCTTTAAGAAAGCTAAACCCCAGTTGGAGTTTGGTACCAAGTAGCTTTAAGAAAGCTGAACCCCAGTTGGAGTTTGGTACCAAGTAGCTTTAAGAAAGCTGAACCCCAGTTGGAGTTTGGTACCATGTAGCTTTAAGAAAGCTAAACCCCAGTTGGAGTTTGCTACCAAGTAGCTTTAAGAAAGCTGAACCCCAGTTGGAGTTTGGTACCAATTAGCTTTAAGAAAGCTGAACCCCAGTTGGAGTTTGGTACCAAGTAGCTTTTAAGAAAGCTGAACCCCAGTTGGAGTTTGGTACCAAGTAGCTTTAAGAAAGCTGAACCCCAGTTGGAGTTTGGTACCAAGTAGCTTTAAGAAAGCTGAACCCCAGTTGGAGTTTGGTACCAAGTAGCTTTAAGAAAGCTGAACCCCAGTTGGAGTTTGGTACCAAGTAGCTTTAAGAAAGCTAAACCCCAGTTGGAGTTTGGTACCAAGTAGCTTTAAGAAAGCTGAACCCCAGTTGGAGTTTGGTACCAAGTAGATTTTAAGAAAGCTGAACCCCAGTTGGAGTTTGGTACCAAGTAGCTTTAAGAAAGCTGAACCCCAGTTGGAGTTTGGTACCAAGTAGCTTTAAGAAAGCTGAACCCCAGTTGGAGTTTGGTACCAAGTAGCTTTAAGAAAGCTGAACCCCAGTTGGAGTTTGGTACCAAGTTGAACAACAAACAATTTGACATCATCAGTTGCATTCATGAGTTTTATTGACAAATTGCCATAAAAAAAGTAAGGTTATCCGAGCAAAAACCTGATAGAACATGAATTCATAAGAATGCTGTAAATACAGAAATGTTTTGCTCAGTGAAACGTAAATATCCAAATAGTCAGTGAGAGCTGTGTGGAGTTTAGCGTTTGTCACTGCAACTAT
>NC_092149.1:5141518-5191518 GCF_045791955.1 Oncorhynchus clarkii lewisi | reverse complement strand
GGCTCCCTATTCCCTATATAGTGCACTACTTTTGACAAGATCCCTATGGGTGTAGGGTGTCAATAGAGTGTATTTTGGGACGTGTTCCTGAATAGCCTATGTGTTGCTAAATAGTGTAATATCCCCCTTAAAATCCTCAGTAGTGATGCGCGGGTATGACTCATAACCCGCAGTCCCCCGCGGTTAAAGCCGAGTGAGTTTAGGGTCAAGAAATGTTGTGTGGATGAAAGGAAGAGTTGGTGATGTCATTGAATAAAGACAAAAAACAATACCTTAACATTTTTTTATTTTTTGAATCTATAATTCTGATGCTATATTTATATGAATTATTAATAGGCTACGTTGAGGTTTTTCTTACATTATTTTAGGATATCTGGCAGTAGTGCACAAAACTAAACTTTAGGGCTTATTAACTTGACAGGCACCAAATGCTTTAGGGAACGGGCAGAAAAACGTGATCAGACCACGGAGGCAAAAAGGACAGGAGTTTAATTCAAGAATAGAAAAACTATGAAATGGAGAGTTGAAAATAAAGAGAAAGGGGAGAACCAGAACAGTAATGTTTGGGAAAGATTAGGTGACGAGGTAGGAGAGGATGATAGCAGCTGTGTTATGATGTGATGATTGTGAGGCGCTGTAGCCTTACAAATACAACAGTCACAAGACCGGGGGACTTCAAACAGGCCTATGGAACGTCAAAGGGAACTGTAGTGGGCAGGTAGCCTAGTGGTTAGAGAGTTGGACTAGAAACCAAAAGGTTGCAAGATTGAATCCCCGATCTGACAAGGTAAAAATCTGTTGTTCTGCCTTCAAACAGGCCTATGGCACGTCAAAGGGAACTGTAGCCTTACAAATTCAACAGTCACAAGACGGGGGACTTCAAACAGGCCTATGGAACGTCAAAGGGAACCGTAGCCTACTGTTCAGATGGGTTAAATGGAAACTGACATCTGGACACTGACTGTAGGTCTATAACCTCTCACAGAGCCTTTATATATTAACACCTGCAGAAGTAATTAGAATGTCTTGCAGTAAAGTGATACAGGCTACATTTTGACTCAGAAACAGGAATGTAGAATTATAATTTCTTTCGGCATCCTGACAGAACGTGAATTCGCAGTTAGATACCATCTGCAGAGGTGCGTTATCTTCAACAGCATCGTTAAAAACCTGCTCGTATTTCAACCACATGAAAGAAACAGACCTTAAAGCATTTTAAACAGACAGAAGGAAACAGACCTTATACAGACAGAAGGAAACAGACCATAAAGCATTTTATACAGACAGAAGGAAACAGACCTTATACAGACAGAAGGAAACAGACCTTATACAGACAGAAGGAAACATACCTTATACAGACAGAAGGAAACAGACCTTAAAGCATTTTATACAGACAGAAGGAAACAGACCTTAAAGCATTTTATATAGACAGAAGGAAACAGACCTTAAAGCATTTTATACAGACAGAAGGAAACAGACCTTAAAGCATTTTATATAGACAGAAGGAAACAGACCTTAAAGCATTTTATACAGACAGAAGGAAACAGACCTTAAAGCATTTTATATAGACAGAAGGAAACAGACCTTATACAGACAGAAGGAAACAGACCTTATACAGACAGAATGAAACAGACCTTATACAGACAGAAGGAAACATACCTTATACAGACAGAAGGAAACAGACCTTAAAGCATTTTATACAGACAGAAGGAAACAGACCTTAAAACATTTTATACAGACAGAAGGAAACAGACATTAAAGCATTTTATACAGACAGAAGGAAACAGACCTTATACAGACAGAAGGAAACAGACCTTAAAACATTTTATACAGACAGAAGGAAACAGACCTTAAAGCATTTTATACAGACAGAAGGAAACAGACCTTATACAGACAGAAGGAAACAGATCCTTAAAACATTTTATACAGACAGAAGGAAACAGACCTTATCCAGACAGAAGGAAACAGACCTTAAAACATTTTATACAGACAGAAGGAAACAGACCTTATACAGGCAGAAGGAAACAGACCTTCAAGCATTTTATACAGACAGAAGGAAACAGACCTTATACAGACAGAAGGAAACAGACCTTATACAGACAGAAGGAAACAGACCTTAAAGTATTTTCTACAGACAGAAGGAAACAGACCTTAAAGCATTTTATATAGACAGAAGGAAACAGACCTTATACAGACAGAAGGAAACAGACCTTAAAACATTTTATACAGACAGAAGGAAACAGACCTTAAAACATTTTATACAGACAGAAGGAAACAGACCTTAAAGCATTTTATACAGACAGAAGGAAACAGACCTTATACAGACAGAAGGAAACAGAACATAAAGCATTTTATACAGACAGAAGGAAACAGACCTTATACAGACAGAAGGAAACAGACCTTATACAGACAGAAGGAAACATACCTTATACAGACAGAAGGAAACAGACCTTAAAGCATTTTATACAGACAGAAGGAAACAGACCTTAAAGCATTTTATATAGACAGAAGGAAACAGACCTTAAAGCATTTTATACAGACAGAAGGAAACAGACCTTAAAGCATTTTATATAGACAGAAGGAAACAGACCTTAAAGCATTTTATACAGACAGAAGGAAACAGACCTTAAAGCATTTTATATAGACAGAAGGAAACAGACCTTATACAGACAGAAGGAAACAGACCTTATACAGACAGAATGAAACAGACCTTATACAGACAGAAGGAAACATACCTTATACAGACAGAAGGAAACAGACCTTAAAGCATTTTATACAGACAGAAGGAAACAGACCTTAAAACATTTTATACAGACAGAAGGAAACAGACATTAAAGCATTTTATACAGACAGAAGGAAACAGACCTTATACAGACAGAAGGAAACAGACCTTAAAACATTTTATACAGACAGAAGGAAACAGACCTTAAAGCATTTTATAAAGACAGAAGGAAACAGACCTTATACAGACAGAAGGAAACAGATCCTTAAAACATTTTATACAGACAGAAGGAAACAGACCTTATCCAGACAGAAGGAAACAGACCTTAAAACATTTTATACAGACAGAAGGAAACAGACCTTATACAGACAGAAGGAAACAGACCTTCAAGCATTTTATACAGACAGAAGGAAACAGACCTTATACAGACAGAAGGAAACAGACCTTATACAGACAGAAGGAAACAGACCTTAAAGTATTTTCTACAGACAGAAGGAAACAGACCTTAAAGCATTTTATATAGACAGAAGGAAACAGACCTTATACAGACAGAAGGAAACAGACCTTAAAACATTTTATACAGACAGAAGGAAACAGACCTTAAAACATTTTATACAGACAGAAGGAAACAGACCTTAAAGCATTTTATACAGACAGAAGGAAACAGACCTTAAAACATTTTATACAGACAGAAGGAAACAGACCTTAAAGCATTTTATACAGACAGAAGAAAACAGACCTTAAAACATTTTATACAGAGTGTAACATGTGCGCTGGGAGTCAGGAAGCAAGTTCAGGTTTGTGAACAGATTTAATGAATGAAAACATACTATAACAAGAACCGCGAACAAAGCACAGACCTAAAACAGAACCATTGACACATGGGGAAGGAACTAAAGGCAGTGACATATATATATATAGGGAAGGTAATCAGGGAAGTGATGGAGTCCAGGTGAGTCTGATGCGTGTAACGATGGTGACAGGTGTTCGCACACCATGACACACAGACCTAAGGAAACAGACCTTTAAAACATTTTATACAGACAGAAGGAAATATACATTGTGTTCTTTGCTATCCTCTCCCTACTCCCACACACTGAACACACAATGTATTTCCTGAGTAAAGGGCACTAGGTAAAGGACACTAAGTACTTTATGACAGTAAAGGCAGTATTTCCAGGTGGGAAAATATACAGATACAGCTACTCTAACAACATTTAACAAAGCAGTTAAACATCAATTCCATCAGTTTTCCTGAGGTATTTATTGGGCTACACTTGCTTGTTTTTAAAAAGCAAAGCATTATAATATGTTTTTAGAATCATCGGCATAATGGAGGCCAGATGGAATGTAGAATGTGGAATGTAGAATGTAGAATGTAGAATGTAGAATGTAGAATGTGGAATTCTCCTCCGTTGGATTCCAGAACAGAACAGTAGAGTAGTAGAACAACTCAGCTGCACCGTAGGCAGTCACACCCCCACCACACAGCCCCGCCGGGGGAACCCAACCCCGGGCCTTTCTCTCTCTCTCCACTCCCATGGGGACACTTTGAGCTCTGCCTCGGGCTTACAGTCAGAACAAGGCATCTGCAAGAGGCATCCACTTTAGAAAAACACTTCTGTTGGACTCAGTAGACACGCCAAAAACATTTCTGTTGGACTCAATAAACATGACAAAAACACTTCTGTTGGACTCAGTAGACAAGCCAAAAACACTTCTGTTGGACTCAATAAACATGACAAATTACACTTCTGTTGGACTCAATAAACATGCCAAAAACATTTATGTTGGACTCAATAAACATGACAAAAACACTTCTGTTGGACTCAATAAACATGACAAATTACACTTCTGTTGGACTCAATAAACATGCCAAAAACATTTATGTTGGACTCAATAAACATGACAAAAACACTTCTGTTGGACTCAATAAACATGACAAAAACACTTCTGTTGGACTCAATAAACATGACAAATTACACTTATGTTGGACTCCGTAAACATGACAAATTACACTTCTGTTGGACTCAATAAACATGCCAAAAACATTTCTGTTGGACTCAATAGAGATGAATTGGTTTCCCTTTTCGGATGCAGTCAGTCAGAAAAACAGATGTATCTCCTCTCTCACGACGTCGGCATTGGTGGTAATGCGTTTTCTCCGGTACAGCAGAGCAGACGACAGCGGCCGAAGGCTTCAGCGATAGGTTCAGCCATAATGACAACCCTATTAAGGAGCAGTCCGGAGGGAAATTGCTTATCATTGAAAATCATTAGTACTGGCTGTGGCTGATGTTGACCTCATTTAGCTGGGCTTTACGTAACATAAACTCAGGTTCTCTGGATATTCTGGCTGGGTTGAGTCCCCCCCCCCCCCTAAATCTCTATAGTTAGTACAGCACTTAGCTAGCTAGGACCATGGAAGACCCAGACCAATCATAGTACAGCACTTAGCTAGCTAGCTAGGACCCTGGAGGACCCAGACCACTCATAGTACAGCACTTAGCTAGCTAGCTAGGACCCTGGAGGACCCAGACCACTCATAGTACAGCACTTAGCTAGCTAGGACCCTGGAAGACCCAGACCACTCATAGTACAGCACTTAGCTAGCTAGGACCCTGGAGGACCCAGACCACTCATAGTACAGTACTTAGCTAGCTAGGACCCTGGAGGACCCAGACCACTCATAGTAGAGCACTTAGCTAGCTAGGACCCAGGAAGACCCAGACCACTCATAGTACAGTACTTAGCTAGCTAAGACCCTGGAGAACCCAGACCACTCATAGTACAGCACTTAGCTAGCTAGCTAGGACCCTGGAGGACCCAGACCACTCATAGTACAGCACTTAGCTAGCTAGCTAGGACCCTGGAGGACCCAGACCACTCATAGTACAGCACTTAGCTAGCTAGGACCCTGGAGGACCCAGACCACTCATAGTAGAGCACTTAGCTAGCTAGGACCCTGGAAGACCCAGACCACTCATAGTACAGCACTTAGCTAGCTAGCTAGGACCCTGGAAGACCCAGACCACTCATAGTAGAGCACTTAGCTAGCTAGGACCCTGGAAGGCCCAGACCACTCATTGTACAGCACTTAGCTAGCTAGGACCCTGGAAGACCCAGACCACTCATAGTACAGCACTTAGCTAGCTAGGACCCTGGAAGAACCAGACCACTCATAGTACAGCACTTAGCTAGCTAGGACCCTGGAGGACCCAGACCACTCATAGTACAGCACTTAGCTAGCTAGGACCCTGGAGGACCCAGACCACTCATAGTACAGCACTTAGCTAGCTAGGACCCTGGAAGAACCAGACCACTCATAGTACAGCACTTAGCTAGCTAGGACCCTGGAGGACCCAGACCACTCATAGTACAGCACTTAGCTAGCTAGCTAGGACCCTGGAGGACCCAGACCACTCATAGTGCAGCTCTTAGCTAGCTGGGACCCTGGAAGACCCAAAACACTCATAGTAGAGCACTTAGCTAGCTAGCTAGGACCCTGGAAGACCCAGACCACTCATAGTACAGCACTTAGCTAGCTAGCTAGGACCCTGGAAGACCCAGACCACTCATAGTACAGCACTTAGCTAGCTAGGACCCAAGAAGACCCAGACCACTCATAGTACAGCACTTAGCTAGCTAGGACCCTGGAGGACCCAGACCACTCATAGTACAGCACTTAGCTAGCTAGGACCCAGGAAGACCCAGACCACTCATAGTACAGCACTTAGCTAGCTAGGACCCAGGAGGACCCAGACCACTCATAGTACAGCACTTAGCTAGCTAGGACCCTGGAGGACCCAGACCACTCATAGTACAGCACTTAGCTAGCTAGGACCCTGGAGGACCCAGACCACTCATAGTACAGCACTTAGCTAGCTAGCTAGGACCCTGGAGGACACAGACCACTCATAGTACAGCACTTAGCTAGCTAGGACCCTGGACAACCCAGAACCCTCATAGTACAGCACTTAGCTAGCTAGCTAGGACCCTGGAAGACCCAGACCACTCATAGTACAGCACTTAGCTAGCTAGGACCCTGGAGGACCCAGACCACTCATAGTACAGCACTTAGCTAGCTAGGACCCTGGAGGACCCAGACCACTCATAGTACAGCACTTAGCTAGCTAGCTAGGACCCTGGAGGACACAGACCACTCATAGTACAGCACTTAGCTAGCTAGGACCCTGGACAACCCAGACCATTCATAGTACAGCACTTAGCTAGCTAGCTAGGACCCTGGAAGACCCAGACCACTCATAGTACAGCACTTAGCTAGCTAGCTAGGACCCTGGAAGACCCAGACCACTCATAGTACAGCACTTAGCTGGCTAGGACCCTGGAGGACCCAGACCACTCATAGTACAGCACTTAGCTAGCTAGGACCCTGGAGGACCCAGACCACTCATAGTACAGCACTTAGCTAGCTAGCTAGGACCCTGGAGGACCCAGACCACTCATAGTACAACACTTAGCTAGCGAGCTAGGACCCTGGAGGACCCAGACAACTCATAGTACAGCACTGGGCTAGCTAGAACCCTGGAGGACCCAGACCACTCATAGTACAGCACTTAGCTAGCTAGGACCCTGGAGGACACAGACCACTCATAGTACAGCACTTAGCTAGCTAGGACCCTGGAGGACCCAGACCACTCATAGTACAGCACAGGGCTAGCTAGGACCCTGGAGGACCCAGACCACTCATAGTACAGCACTTAGCTAGCTAGGACCCTGGAGGACACAGACCACTCATAGTACAGCACTTAGCTAGCTAGGACCCTGGAGGACACAGACCACTCATAGTACAGCACTTAGCTAGCTAGGACCCTGGAGGTCCCAGACCACTCATAGTACAGCACTTAGCTAGCTAGGACCCTGGAAGGCCCAGACCACTCATAGTACAGCACTTAGCTAGCTAGGACCCTGGAAGACCCAGACCACTCATAGTAGAGCACTTAGCTAGCTAGCTAGGACCCTGGAAGACCCAGACCACTCATAGTACAGCACTTAGCTAGCTAGCTAGGACCCTGGAAGACCCAGACCACTCATAGTACAGCACTTAGCTAGCTACGACCCTGGAGGACCCAGACCACTCATAGTACAGCACTTAGCTAGCTAGGACCCAGGAAGACCCAGACCACTCATAGTACAGCACTTAGCTAGCTAGGACCCAGGAGGACCCAGACCACTCATAGTACAGCACTTAGCTAGCTAGGACCCTGGAGGACCCAGACCACTCAGACCACTCATAGTACAGCACTCCTAGCTAGCTAGCTAAGTGCTGTACTATGAGTGGTCTGGGTCCTCCAGGGTCCTAGCTAGCTAAGTGCTGTACTATGAGTGGTCTGGGTCCTCCAGGTTCCTAGCTAGCTAAGTGCTGTACTATGAGTGGTCTGGTTCTTCCAGGGTCCTAGCTAGCTAGCTAAGTGCTGTACTATGAGTAGTCTGGGTCCTAGCTAGGACCCTGGAGGACCCAGACCACTCATAGTACAGCACTTAGCTAGCTAGCTAGGACCCTGGAGGACACAGACCACTCATAGTACAGCACTTAGCTAGCTAGGACCCTGAACAACCCAGACCACTCATAGTACAGCACTTAGCTAGCTAGCTAGGACCCTGGAAGACCCAGACCACTCATAGTACAGCACTTAGCTAGCTAGCTAGGACCCTGGAAGAACCAGACCACTCATAGTACAGCACTTAGCTAGCTAGGACCCAAGAAGACCCAGACCACTCATAGTACAGCACTTAGCTAGCTAGGACCCTGGAGGACCCAGACCACTCATAGTACAGCACAGGGCTAGCTAGGACCCTGGAGGACCCAGACCACTCATAGTACAGCACTTAGCTAGCTAGGACCCTGGAGGACACAGACCACTCATAGTACAGCACTTAGCTAGCTAGGACCCTGGAGGACACAGACCACTCATAGTACAGCACTTAGCTAGCTAGGACCCTGGAGGTCCCAGACCACTCATAGTACAGCACTTAGCTAGCTAGGACCCTGGAAGGCCCAGACCACTCATAGTACAGCACTTAGCTAGCTAGGACCCTGGAAGACCCAGACCACTCATAGTAGAGCACTTAGCTAGCTAGCTAGGACCCTGGAAGACCCAGACCACTCATAGTACAGCACTTAGCTAGCTAGCTAGGAACCTGGAAGACCCAGACCACTCATAGTACAGCACTTAGCTAGCTAGGACCCAGGAGGACCCAGACCACTCATAGTACAGCACTTAGCTAGCTAGGACCCTGGAGGACCCAGACCACTCAGACCACTCATAGTACAGCACTCCTAGCTAGCTAGCTAAGTGCTGTACTATGAGTGGTCTGGGTCCTCCAGGGTCCTAGCTAGCTAAGTGCTGTACTATGAGTGGTCTGGGTCCTCCAGGTTCCTAGCTAGCTAAGTGCTGTACTATGAGTGGTCTGGTTCTTCCAGGGTCCTAGCTAGCTAGCTAAGTGCTGTACTATGAGTAGTCTGGGTCCTAGCTAGGACCCTGGAGGACCCAGACCACTCATAGTACAGCACTTAGCTAGCTAGCTAGGACCCTGGAGGACACAGACCACTCATAGTACAGCACTTAGCTAGCTAGGACCCTGGACAACCCAGACCACTCATAGTACAGCACTTAGCTAGCTAGCTAGGACCCTGGAAGACCCAGACCACTCATAGTACAGCACTTAGCTAGCTAGCTAGGACCCTGGAAGACCCAGACCACTCATAGTACAGCACTTAGCTAGCTAGGACCCTGGAGGACCCAGACCACTCATAGTACAGCACTTAGCTAGCTAGGACCCTGGAGGACCCAGACCACTCATAGTACAGCACTTAGCTAGCTAGCTAGGACCCTGGAGGACACAGACCACTCATAGTACAGCACTTAGCTAGCTAGGACCCTGAACAACCCAGACCACTCATAGTACAGCACTTAGCTAGCTAGCTAGGACCCTGGAAGACCCAGACCACTCATAGTACAGCACTTAGCTAGCTAGCTAGGACCCTGGAAGAACCAGACCACTCATAGTACAGCACTTAGCTAGCTAGGACCCTGGAGGACCCAGACCACTCATAGTACAGCACTTAGCTAGCTAGCTAGGACCCTGGAAGACCCAGACCACTCATAGTACAGCACTTAGCTAGCTAGGACCCAAGAAGACCCAGACCACTCATAGTACAGCACTTAGCTAGCTAGGACCCTGGAGGACCCAGACCACTCATAGTACAGCACTTAGCTAGCTAGGACCCAGGAAGACCCAGACCACTCATAGTACAGCACTTAGCTAGCTAGGACCCAGGAGGACCCAGACCACTCATAGTACAGCACTTAGCTAGCTAGGACCCTGGAGGACCCAGACCACTCATAGTACAGCACTTAGCTAGCTAGCTAGGACCCTGGAAGACCCAGACCACTCATAGTACAGCACTTAGCTAGCTAGGACCCTGGAGGACCCAGACCACTCATAGTACAGCACTTAGCTAGCTAGGACCCTGGAGGACCCAGACCACTCATAGTACAGCACTTAGCTAGCTAGCTAGGACCCTGGAGGACACAGACCACTCATAGTACAGCACTTAGCTAGCTAGGACCCTGGACAACCCAGACCATTCATAGTACAGCACTTAGCTAGCTAGCTAGGACCCTGGAAGACCCAGACCACTCATAGTACAGCACTTAGCTAGCTAGCTAGGACCCTGGAAGACCCAGACCACTCATAGTACAGCACTTAGCTGGCTAGGACCCTGGAGGACCCAGACCACTCATAGTACAGCACTTAGCTAGCTAGGACCCTGGAGGACCCAGACCACTCATAGTACAGCACTTAGCTAGCTAGCTAGGACCCTGGAGGACCCAGACCACTCATAGTACAACACTTAGCTAGCGAGCTAGGACCCTGGAGGACCCAGACAACTCATAGTACAGCACTGGGCTAGCTAGAACCCTGGAGGACCCAGACCACTCATAGTACAGCACTTAGCTAGCTAGGACCCTGGAGGACACAGACCACTCATAGTACAGCACTTAGCTAGCTAGGACCCTGGAGGACCCAGACCACTCATAGTACAGCACAGGGCTAGCTAGGACCCTGGAGGACCCAGACCACTCATAGTACAGCACTTAGCTAGCTAGGACCCTGGAGGACACAGACCACTCATAGTACAGCACTTAGCTAGCTAGGACCCTGGAGGACACAGACCACTCATAGTACAGCACTTAGCTAGCTAGGACCCTGGAGGTCCCAGACCACTCATAGTACAGCACTTAGCTAGCTAGGACCCTGGAAGGCCCAGACCACTCATAGTACAGCACTTAGCTAGCTAGGACCCTGGAAGACCCAGACCACTCATAGTAGAGCACTTAGCTAGCTAGCTAGGACCCTGGAAGACCCAGACCACTCATAGTACAGCACTTAGCTAGCTAGCTAGGACCCTGGAAGACCCAGACCACTCATAGTACAGCACTTAGCTAGCTACGACCCTGGAGGACCCAGACCACTCATAGTACAGCACTTAGCTAGCTAGGACCCAGGAAGACCCAGACCACTCATAGTACAGCACTTAGCTAGCTAGGACCCAGGAGGACCCAGACCACTCATAGTACAGCACTTAGCTAGCTAGGACCCTGGAGGACCCAGACCACTCAGACCACTCATAGTACAGCACTCCTAGCTAGCTAGCTAAGTGCTGTACTATGAGTGGTCTGGGTCCTCCAGGGTCCTAGCTAGCTAAGTGCTGTACTATGAGTGGTCTGGGTCCTCCAGGTTCCTAGCTAGCTAAGTGCTGTACTATGAGTGGTCTGGTTCTTCCAGGGTCCTAGCTAGCTAGCTAAGTGCTGTACTATGAGTAGTCTGGGTCCTAGCTAGGACCCTGGAGGACCCAGACCACTCATAGTACAGCACTTAGCTAGCTAGCTAGGACCCTGGAGGACACAGACCACTCATAGTACAGCACTTAGCTAGCTAGGACCCTGAACAACCCAGACCACTCATAGTACAGCACTTAGCTAGCTAGCTAGGACCCTGGAAGACCCAGACCACTCATAGTACAGCACTTAGCTAGCTAGCTAGGACCCTGGAAGAACCAGACCACTCATAGTACAGCACTTAGCTAGCTAGGACCCAAGAAGACCCAGACCACTCATAGTACAGCACTTAGCTAGCTAGGACCCTGGAGGACCCAGACCACTCATAGTACAGCACAGGGCTAGCTAGGACCCTGGAGGACCCAGACCACTCATAGTACAGCACTTAGCTAGCTAGGACCCTGGAGGACACAGACCACTCATAGTACAGCACTTAGCTAGCTAGGACCCTGGAGGACACAGACCACTCATAGTACAGCACTTAGCTAGCTAGGACCCTGGAGGTCCCAGACCACTCATAGTACAGCACTTAGCTAGCTAGGACCCTGGAAGGCCCAGACCACTCATAGTACAGCACTTAGCTAGCTAGGACCCTGGAAGACCCAGACCACTCATAGTAGAGCACTTAGCTAGCTAGCTAGGACCCTGGAAGACCCAGACCACTCATAGTACAGCACTTAGCTAGCTAGCTAGGAACCTGGAAGACCCAGACCACTCATAGTACAGCACTTAGCTAGCTAGGACCCAGGAGGACCCAGACCACTCATAGTACAGCACTTAGCTAGCTAGGACCCTGGAGGACCCAGACCACTCAGACCACTCATAGTACAGCACTCCTAGCTAGCTAGCTAAGTGCTGTACTATGAGTGGTCTGGGTCCTCCAGGGTCCTAGCTAGCTAAGTGCTGTACTATGAGTGGTCTGGGTCCTCCAGGTTCCTAGCTAGCTAAGTGCTGTACTATGAGTGGTCTGGTTCTTCCAGGGTCCTAGCTAGCTAGCTAAGTGCTGTACTATGAGTAGTCTGGGTCCTAGCTAGGACCCTGGAGGACCCAGACCACTCATAGTACAGCACTTAGCTAGCTAGCTAGGACCCTGGAGGACACAGACCACTCATAGTACAGCACTTAGCTAGCTAGGACCCTGGACAACCCAGACCACTCATAGTACAGCACTTAGCTAGCTAGCTAGGACCCTGGAAGACCCAGACCACTCATAGTACAGCACTTAGCTAGCTAGCTAGGACCCTGGAAGACCCAGACCACTCATAGTACAGCACTTAGCTAGCTAGGACCCTGGAGGACCCAGACCACTCATAGTACAGCACTTAGCTAGCTAGGACCCTGGAGGACCCAGACCACTCATAGTACAGCACTTAGCTAGCTAGCTAGGACCCTGGAGGACACAGACCACTCATAGTACAGCACTTAGCTAGCTAGGACCCTGAACAACCCAGACCACTCATAGTACAGCACTTAGCTAGCTAGCTAGGACCCTGGAAGACCCAGACCACTCATAGTACAGCACTTAGCTAGCTAGCTAGGACCCTGGAAGAACCAGACCACTCATAGTACAGCACTTAGCTAGCTAGGACCCTGGAGGACCCAGACCACTCATAGTACAGCACTTAGCTAGCTAGCTAGGACCCTGGAAGACCCAGACCACTCATAGTACAGCACTTAGCTAGCTAGGACCCAAGAAGACCCAGACCACTCATAGTACAGCACTTAGCTAGCTAGGACCCTGGAGGACCCAGACCACTCATAGTACAGCACTTAGCTAGCTAGGACCCAGGAAGACCCAGACCACTCATAGTACAGCACTTAGCTAGCTAGGACCCAGGAGGACCCAGACCACTCATAGTACAGCACTTAGCTAGCTAGGACCCTGGAGGACCCAGACCACTCATAGTACAGCACTTAGCTAGCTAGGACCCTGGAGGACCCAGACCACTCATAGTACAGCACTTAGCTAGCTAGCTAGGACCCTGGAGGACACAGACCACTCATAGTACAGCACTTAGCTAGCTAGGACCCTGGACAACCCAGACCATTCATAGTACAGCACTTAGCTAGCTAGCTAGTACAGCACTTAGCTAGCTAGCTAGGACCCTGGAAGACCCAGACCACTCATAGTACAGCACTTAGCTAGCTAGCTAGGACCCTGGAAGACCCAGACCACTCATAGTACAGCACTTAGCTGGCTAGGACCCTGGAGGACCCAGACCACTCATAGTACAGCACTTAGCTAGCTAGGACCCTGGAGGACCCAGACCACTCATAGTACAGCACTTAGCTAGCTAGCTAGGACCCTGGAGGACCCAGACCACTCATAGTACAACACTTAGCTAGCGAGCTAGGACCCTGGAGGACCCAGACAACTCATAGTACAGCACTGGGCTAGCTAGGACCCTGGAGGACCCAGACCACTCATAGTACAGCACTTAGCTAGCTAGGACCCTGGAGGACACAGACCACTCATAGTACAGCACTTAGCTAGCTAGGACCCTGGAGGACCCAGACCACTCATAGTACAGCACAGGGCTAGCTAGGACCCTGGAGGACCCAGACCACTCATAGTACAGCACTTAGCTAGCTAGGACCCTGGAGGACACAGACCACTCATAGTACAGCACTTAGCTAGCTAGGACCCTGGAGGACACAGACCACTCATAGTACAGCACTTAGCTAGCTAGCTAGGACCCTGGAAGACCCAGACCACTCATAGTACAGCACTTAGCTAGCTACGACCCTGGAGGACCCAGACCACTCATAGTACAGCACTTAGCTAGCTAGGACCCAGGAAGACCCAGACCACTCATAGTACAGCACTTAGCTAGCTAGGACCCAGGAGGACCCAGACCACTCATAGTACAGCACTTAGCTAGCTAGGACCCTGGAGGACCCAGACCACTCAGACCACTCATAGTACAGCACTCCTAGCTAGCTAGCTAAGTGCTGTACTATGAGTGGTCTGGGTCCTCCAGGGTCCTAGCTAGCTAAGTGCTGTACTATGAGTGGTCTGGGTCCTCCAGGTTCCTAGCTAGCTAAGTGCTGTACTATGAGTGGTCTGGTTCTTCCAGGGTCCTAGCTAGCTAGCTAAGTGCTGTACTATGAGTAGTCTGGGTCCTAGCTAGGACCCTGGAGGACCCAGACCACTCATAGTACAGCACTTAGCTAGCTAGCTAGGACCCTGGAGGACACAGACCACTCATAGTACAGCACTTAGCTAGCTAGGACCCTGGACAACCCAGACCACTCATAGTACAGCACTTAGCTAGCTAGCTAGGACCCTGGAAGACCCAGACCACTCATAGTACAGCACTTAGCTAGCTAGCTAGGACCCTGGAAGACCCAGACCACTCATAGTACAGCACTTAGCTAGCTAGGACCCTGGAGGACCCAGACCACTCATAGTACAGCACTTAGCTAGCTAGGACCCTGGAGGACCCAGACCACTCATAGTACAGCACTTAGCTAGCTAGCTAGGACCCTGGAGGACACAGACCACTCATAGTACAGCACTTAGCTAGCTAGGACCCTGAACAACCCAGACCACTCATAGTACAGCACTTAGCTAGCTAGCTAGGACCCTGGAAGACCCAGACCACTCATAGTACAGCACTTAGCTAGCTAGCTAGGACCCTGGAAGAACCAGACCACTCATAGTACAGCACTTAGCTAGCTAGGACCCAAGAAGACCCAGACCACTCATAGTACAGCACTTAGCTAGCTAGGACCCTGGAGGACCCAGACCACTCATAGTACAGCACAGGGCTAGCTAGGACCCTGGAGGACCCAGACCACTCATAGTACAGCACTTAGCTAGCTAGGACCCTGGAGGACACAGACCACTCATAGTACAGCACTTAGCTAGCTAGGACCCTGGAGGACACAGACCACTCATAGTACAGCACTTAGCTAGCTAGGACCCTGGAGGACACAGACCACTCATAGTACAGCACTTAGCTAGCTAGCTAGGACCCTGGAAGACCCAGACCACTCATAGTACAGCACTTAGCTAGCTACGACCCTGGAGGACCCAGACCACTCATAGTACAGCACTTAGCTAGCTAGGACCCAGGAAGACCCAGACCACTCATAGTACAGCACTTAGCTAGCTAGGACCCAGGAGGACCCAGACCACTCATAGTACAGCACTTAGCTAGCTAGGACCCTGGAGGACCCAGACCACTCAGACCACTCATAGTACAGCACTCCTAGCTAGCTAGCTAAGTGCTGTACTATGAGTGGTCTGGGTCCTCCAGGGTCCTAGCTAGCTAAGTGCTGTACTATGAGTGGTCTGGGTCCTCCAGGTTCCTAGCTAGCTAAGTGCTGTACTATGAGTGGTCTGGTTCTTCCAGGGTCCTAGCTAGCTAGCTAAGTGCTGTACTATGAGTAGTCTGGGTCCTAGCTAGGACCCTGGAGGACCCAGACCACTCATAGTACAGCACTTAGCTAGCTAGCTAGGACCCTGGAGGACACAGACCACTCATAGTACAGCACTTAGCTAGCTAGGACCCTGGACAACCCAGACCACTCATAGTACAGCACTTAGCTAGCTAGCTAGGACCCTGGAAGACCCAGACCACTCATAGTACAGCACTTAGCTAGCTAGCTAGGACCCTGGAAGACCCAGACCACTCATAGTACAGCACTTAGCTAGCTAGGACCCTGGAGGACCCAGACCACTCATAGTACAGCACTTAGCTAGCTAGGACCCTGGAGGACCCAGACCACTCATAGTACAGCACTTAGCTAGCTAGCTAGGACCCTGGAGGACACAGACCACTCATAGTACAGCACTTAGCTAGCTAGGACCCTGAACAACCCAGACCACTCATAGTACAGCACTTAGCTAGCTAGCTAGGACCCTGGAAGACCCAGACCACTCATAGTACAGCACTTAGCTAGCTAGCTAGGACCCTGGAAGAACCAGACCACTCATAGTACAGCACTTAGCTAGCTAGGACCCAAGAAGACCCAGACCACTCATAGTACAGCACTTAGCTAGCTAGGACCCTGGAGGACCCAGACCACTCATAGTACAGCACAGGGCTAGCTAGGACCCTGGAGGACCCAGACCACTCATAGTACAGCACTTAGCTAGCTAGGACCCTGGAGGACACAGACCACTCATAGTACAGCACTTAGCTAGCTAGGACCCTGGAGGACACAGACCACTCATAGTACAGCACTTAGCTAGCTAGGACCCTGGAGGTCCCAGACCACTCATAGTACAGCACTTAGCTAGCTAGGACCCTGGAAGGCCCAGACCACTCATAGTACAGCACTTAGCTAGCTAGGACCCTGGAAGACCCAGACCACTCATAGTAGAGCACTTAGCTAGCTAGCTAGGACCCTGGAAGACCCAGACCACTCATAGTACAGCACTTAGCTAGCTAGCTAGGAACCTGGAAGACCCAGACCACTCATAGTACAGCACTTAGCTAGCTAGGACCCTGGAGGACCCAGACCACTCATAGTACAGCACTTAGCTAGCTAGGACCCAGGAAGACCCAGACCACTCATAGTACAGCACTTAGCTAGCTAGGACCCAGGAGGACCCAGACCACTCATAGTACAGCACTTAGCTAGCTAGGACCCTGGAGGACCCAGACCACTCAGACCACTCATAGTACAGCACTCCTAGCTAGCTAGCTAAGTGCTGTACTATGAGTGGTCTGGGTCCTCCAGGGTCCTAGCTAGCTAAGTGCTGTACTATGAGTGGTCTGGGTCCTCCAGGTTCCTAGCTAGCTAAGTGCTGTACTATGAGTGGTCTGGTTCTTCCAGGGTCCTAGCTAGCTAGCTAAGTGCTGTACTATGAGTAGTCTGGGTCCTAGCTAGGACCCTGGAGGACCCAGACCACTCATAGTACAGCACTTAGCTAGCTAGCTAGGACCCTGGAGGACACAGACCACTCATAGTACAGCACTTAGCTAGCTAGGACCCTGGACAACCCAGACCACTCATAGTACAGCACTTAGCTAGCTAGCTAGGACCCTGGAAGACCCAGACCACTCATAGTACAGCACTTAGCTAGCTAGCTAGGACCCTGGAAGACCCAGACCACTCATAGTACAGCACTTAGCTAGCTAGGACCCTGGAGGACCCAGACCACTCATAGTACAGCACTTAGCTAGCTAGGACCCTGGAGGACCCAGACCACTCATAGTACAGCACTTAGCTAGCTAGCTAGGACCCTGGAGGACACAGACCACTCATAGTACAGCACTTAGCTAGCTAGGACCCTGAACAACCCAGACCACTCATAGTACAGCACTTAGCTAGCTAGCTAGGACCCTGGAAGACCCAGACCACTCATAGTACAGCACTTAGCTAGCTAGCTAGGACCCTGGAAGAACCAGACCACTCATAGTACAGCACTTAGCTAGCTAGGACCCTGGAGGACCCAGACCACTCATAGTACAGCACTTAGCTAGCTAGCTAGGACCCTGGAAGACCCAGACCACTCATAGTACAGCACTTAGCTAGCTAGGACCCAAGAAGACCCAGACCACTCATAGTACAGCACTTAGCTAGCTAGGACCCTGGAGGACCCAGACCACTCATAGTACAGCACTTAGCTAGCTAGGACCCAGGAAGACCCAGACCACTCATAGTACAGCACTTAGCTAGCTAGGACCCAGGAGGACCCAGACCACTCATAGTACAGCACTTAGCTAGCTAGGACCCTGGAGGACCCAGACCACTCATAGTACAGCACTTAGCTAGCTAGGACCCTGGAGGACCCAGACCACTCATAGTACAGCACTTAGCTAGCTAGCTAGGACCCTGGAGGACACAGACCACTCATAGTACAGCACTTAGCTAGCTAGGACCCTGGACAACCCAGAACCCTCATAGTACAGCACTTAGCTAGCTAGCTAGAACCCTGGAAGACCCAGACCACTCATAGTACAGCACTTAGCTAGCTAGCTAGGACCCTGGAAGACCCAGACCACTCATAGTACAGCACTTAGCTAGCTAGGACCCTGGAGGACCCAGACCACTCATAGTACAGCACTTAGCTAGCTAGGACCCTGGAGGACCCAGACCACTCATAGTACAGCACTTAGCTAGCTAGCTAGGACCCTGGAGGACACAGACCACTCATAGTACAGCACTTAGCTAGCTAGGACCCTGGACAACCCAGACCACTCATAGTACAGCACTTAGCTAGCTAGCTAGGACCCTGGAAGACCCAGACCACTCATAGTACAGCACTTAGCTAGCTAGCTAGGACCCTGGAAGACCCAGACCACTCATAGTACAGCACTTAGCTAGCTAGGACCCTGGAGGACCCAGACCACTCATAGTACAGCACTTAGCTAGCTAGGACCCTGGAGGACCCAGACCACTCATAGTACAGCACTTAGCTAGCTAGCTAGGACCCTGGAGGACCCAGACCACTCATAGTACAGCACTTAGCTAGCTAGGACCCTGGAGGACACAGACCACTCATAGTACAGCACTTAGCTAGCTAGGACCCTGGAGGACCCAGACCACTCATAGTACAGCACTTAGCTAGCTAGGACCCTGGAGGACACAGACCACTCATAGTACAGCACTTAGCTAGCTAGGACCCTGGAGGACACAGACCACTCATAGTACAGCACTTAGCTAGCTAGGACCCTGGAGGTCCCAGACCAATCATAGTACAGCACTTAGCTAGCTAGGACCCTGGAAGGCCCAGACCACTCATAGTACAGCACTTAGCTAGCTAGCTAGGACCCTGGAGGACCCAGACCACTCATAGTGCAGCTCTTAGCTAGCTAGGACCCTGGAAGACCCAGACCACTCATAGTAGAGCACTTAGCTAGCTAGCTAGGACCCTGGAAGACCCAGACCACTCATAGTACAGCACTTAGCTAGCTAGCTAGGACCCTGGAAGACCCAGACCACTCATAGTACAGCACTTAGCTAGCTAGGACCCAAGAAGACCCAGACCACTCATAGTACAGCACTTAGCTAGCTAGGACCCTGGAGGACCCAGACCACTCATAGTACAGCACTTAGCTAGCTAGGACCCAGGAAGACCCAGACCACTCATAGTACAGCACTTAGCTAGCTAGGACCCAGGAGGACCCAGACCACTCATAGTACAGCACTTAGCTAGCTAGGACCCTGGAGGACCCAGACCACTCAGACCACTCATAGTACAGCACTCCTAGCTAGCTAGCTAAGTGCTGTACTATGAGTGGTCTGGGTCCTCCAGGGTCCTAGCTAGCTAAGTGCTGTACTATGAGTGGTCTGGGTCCTCCAGGTTCCTAGCTAGCTAAGTGCTGTACTATGAGTGGTCTGGGTCTTCCAGGGTCCTAGCTAGCTAGCTAAGTGCTGTACTATGAGTAGTCTGGGTCCTAGCTAGGACCCTGGAGGACCCAGACCACTCATAGTACAGCACTTAGCTAGCTAGCTAGGACCCTGGAGGACACAGACCACTCATAGTACAGCACTTAGCTAGCTAGGACCCTGGAGGACCCAGACCACTCATAGTACAGCACTTAGCTAGCTAGGACCCTGGAGGACCCAGACCACTCATAGTACAGCACTTAGCTAGCTAGCTAGGACCCTGGAGGACCCAGACCACTCATAGTACAGCACTTAGCTAGCTAGGACCCTGGAGGACACAGACCACTCATAGTACAGCACTTAGCTAGCTAGGACCCTGGAGGACCCAGACCACTCATAGTACAGCACTTAGCTAGCTAGGACCCTGGAGGACACAGACCACTCATAGTACAGCACTTAGCTAGCTAGGACCCTGGAGGACACAGACCACTCATAGTACAGCACTTAGCTAGCTAGGACCCTGGAGGTCCCAGACCAATCATAGTACAGCACTTAGCTAGCTAGGACCCTGGAAGGCCCAGACCACTCATAGTACAGCACTTAGCTAGCTAGCTAGGACCCTGGAGGACCCAGACCACTCATAGTGCAGCTCTTAGCTAGCTAGGACCCTGGAAGACCCAGACCACTCATAGTAGAGCACTTAGCTAGCTAGCTAGGACCCTGGAAGACCCAGACCACTCATAGTACAGCACTTAGCTAGCTAGCTAGGACCCTGGAAGACCCAGACCACTCATAGTACAGCACTTAGCTAGCTAGGACCCAAGAAGACCCAGACCACTCATAGTACAGCACTTAGCTAGCTAGGACCCTGGAGGACCCAGACCACTCATAGTACAGCACTTAGCTAGCTAGGACCCAGGAAGACCCAGACCACTCATAGTACAGCACTTAGCTAGCTAGGACCCAGGAGGACCCAGACCACTCATAGTACAGCACTTAGCTAGCTAGGACCCTGGAGGACCCAGACCACTCAGACCACTCATAGTACAGCACTCCTAGCTAGCTAGCTAAGTGCTGTACTATGAGTGGTCTGGGTCCTCCAGGGTCCTAGCTAGCTAAGTGCTGTACTATGAGTGGTCTGGGTCCTCCAGGTTCCTAGCTAGCTAAGTGCTGTACTATGAGTGGTCTGGGTCTTCCAGGGTCCTAGCTAGCTAGCTAAGTGCTGTACTATGAGTAGTCTGGGTCCTAGCTAGGACCCTGGAGGACCCAGACCACTCATAGTACAGCACTTAGCTAGCTAGCTAGGACCCTGGAGGACACAGACCACTCATAGTACAGCACTTAGCTAGCTAGGACCCTGGACAACCCAGACCACTCATAGTACAGCACTTAGCTAGCTAGCTAGGACCCTGGAAGACCCAGACCACTCATAGTACAGCACTTAGCTAGCTAGCTAGGACCCTGGAAGACCCAGACCACTCATAGTACAGCACTTAGCTAGCTAGGACCCTGGAGGACCCAGACCACTCATAGTACAGCACTTAGCTAGCTAGGACCCTGGAGGACCCAGACCACTCATAGTACAGCACTTAGCTAGCTAGGACCCTGAACAACCCAGACCACTCATAGTACAGCACTTAGCTAGCTAGCTAGGACCCTGGAAGACCCAGACCACTCATAGTACAGCACTTAGCTAGCTAGCTAGGACCCTGGAAGACCCAGACCACTCATAGTACAGCACTTAGCTAGCTAGGACCCTGGAGGACCCAGACCACTCATAGTACAGCACTTAGCTAGCTAGGACCCTGGAGGACCCAGACCACTCATAGTACAGCACTTAGCTAGCTAGCTAGGACCCTGGAGGACCCAGACCACTCATAGTACAACACTTAGCTAGCGAGCTAGGACCCTGGAGGACCCAGACCACTCATAGTACAGCACTGGGCTAGCTAGGACCCTGGAGGACCCAGACCACTCATAGTACAGCACTTAGCTAGCTAGGACCCTGGAGGACACAGACCACTCATAGTACAGCACTTAGCTAGCTAGGACCCTGGAGGACCCAGACCACTCATAGTACAGCACTTAGCTAGCTAGGACCCTGGAGGACCCAGACCACTCATAGTACAGCACTTAGCTAGCTAGCTAGGACCCTGGAGGACCCAGACCACTCATAGTACAACACTTAGCTAGCGAGCTAGGACCCTGGAGGACCCAGACCACTCATAGTACAGCACTGGGCTAGCTAGGACCCTGGAGGACCCAGACCACTCATAGTACAGCACTTAGCTAGCTAGGACCCTGGAGGACACAGACCACTCATAGTACAGCACTTAGCTAGCTAGGACCCTGGAGGACCCAGACCACTCATAGTACAGCACTGGGCTAGCTAGGACCCTGGAGGACCCAGACCACTCATAGTACAGCACTTAGCTAGCTAGGACCCTGGAGGACACAGACCACTCATAGTACAGCACTTAGCTAGCTAGGACCCTGGAGGACACAGACCACTCATAGTACAGCACTTAGCTAGCTAGGACCCTGGAGGTCCCAGACCACTCATAGTACAGCACTTAGCTAGCTAGGACCCTGGAAGGCCCAGACCACTCATAGTACAGCACTTAGCTAGCTAGCTAGGACCCTGGAGGACCCAGACCACTCATAGTGCAGCTCTTAGCTAGCTAGGACCCTGGAAGACCCAGACCACTCATAGTAGAGCACTTAGCTAGCTAGCTAGGACCCTGGAAGACCCAGACCACTCATAGTACAGCACTTAGCTAGCTAGCTAGGACCCTGGAAGACCCAGACCACTCATAGTACAGCACTTAGCTAGCTAGGACCCAAGAAGACCCAGACCACTCATAGTACAGCACTTAGCTAGCTAGGACCCTGGAGGACACAGACCACTCATAGTACAGCACTTAGCTAGCTAGGACCCTGGAGGACCCAGACCACTCATAGTACAGCACTTAGCTAGCTAGGACCCTGGAGGACCCAGACCACTCATAGTACAGCACTTAGCTAGCTAGCTAGGACCCTGGAGGACCCAGACCACTCATAGTACAACACTTAGCTAGCGAGCTAGGACCCTGGAGGACCCAGACCACTCATAGTACAGCACTGGGCTAGCTAGGACCCTGGAGGACCCAGACCACTCATAGTACAGCACTTAGCTAGCTAGGACCCTGGAGGACACAGACCACTCATAGTACAGCACTTAGCTAGCTAGGACCCTGGAGGACCCAGACCACTCATAGTACAGCACTGGGCTAGCTAGGACCCTGGAGGACCCAGACCACTCATAGTACAGCACTTAGCTAGCTAGGACCCTGGAGGACACAGACCACTCATAGTACAGCACTTAGCTAGCTAGGACCCTGGAGGACACAGACCACTCATAGTACAGCACTTAGCTAGCTAGGACCCTGGAGGTCCCAGACCACTCATAGTACAGCACTTAGCTAGCTAGGACCCTGGAAGGCCCAGACCACTCATAGTGCAGCACTTAGCTAGCTAGCTAGGACCCTGGAGGACCCAGACCACTCATAGTGCAGCTCTTAGCTAGCTAGGACCCTGGAAGACCCAGACCACTCATAGTAGAGCACTTAGCTAGCTAGCTAGGACCCTGGAAGACCCAGACCACTCATAGTACAGCACTTAGCTAGCTAGCTAGGACCCTGGAAGACCCAGACCACTCATAGTACAGCACTTAGCTAGCTAGGACCCAAGAAGACCCAGACCACTCATAGTACAGCACTTAGCTAGCTAGGACCCTGGAGGACCCAGACCACTCATAGTACAGCACTTAGCTAGCTAGGACCCAGGAAGACCCAGACCACTCATAGTACAGCACTTAGCTAGCTAGGACCCAGGAGGACCCAGACCACTCATAGTACAGCACTTAGCTAGCTAGGACCCTGGAGGACCCAGACCACTCAGACCACTCATAGTACAGCACTCCTAGCTAGCTAGCTAAGTGCTGTACTATGAGTGGTCTGGGTCCTCCAGGGTCCTAGCTAGCTAAGTGCTGTACTATGAGTGGTCTGGGTCCTCCAGGTTCCTAGCTAGCTAAGTGCTGTACTATGAGTGGTCTGGGTCTTCCAGGGTCCTAGCTAGCTAGCTAAGTGCTGTACTATGAGTAGTCTGGGTCCTAGCTAGGACCCTGGAGGACCCAGACCACTCATAGTACAGCACTTAGCTAGCTAGCTAGGACCCTGGAGGACACAGACCACTCATAGTACAGCACTTAGCTAGCTAGGACCCTGGACAACCCAGACCACTCATAGTACAGCACTTAGCTAGCTAGCTAGGACCCTGGAAGACCCAGACCACTCATAGTACAGCACTTAGCTAGCTAGGACCCTGGAGGACCCAGACCACTCATAGTACAGCACTTAGCTAGCTAGGACCCTGGAGGACCCAGACCACTCATAGTACAGCACTTAGCTAGCTAGGACCCTGGAGGACCCAGACCACTCATAGTACAGCACTTAGCTAGCTAGCTAGGACCCTGGAGGACACAGACCACTCATAGTACAGCACTTAGCTAGCTAGGACCCTGAACAACCCAGACCACTCATAGTACAGCACTTAGCTAGCTAGCTAGGACCCTGGAAGACCCAGACCACTCATAGTACAGCACTTAGCTAGCTAGCTAGGACCCTGGAAGACCCAGACCACTCATAGTACAGCACTTAGCTAGCTAGGACCCTGGAGGACCCAGACCACTCATAGTACAGCACTTAGCTAGCTAGGACCCTGGAGGACCCAGACCACTCATAGTACAGCATTTAGCTAGCTAGCTAGGACCCTGGAGGACCCAGACCACTCATAGTACAACACTTAGCTAGCGAGCTAGGACCCTGGAGGACCCAGACCACTCATAGTACAGCACTGGGCTAGCTAGGACCCTGGAGTACCCAGACCACTCATAGTACAGCACTTAGCTAGCTAGGACCCTGGAGGACACAGACCACTCATAGTACAGCACTTAGCTAGCTAGGACCCTGGAGGACCCAGACCACTCATAGTACAGCACTTAGCTAGCTAGGACCCTGGAGGACCCAGACCACTCATAGTACAGCACTTAGCTAGCTAGCTAGGACCCTGGAGGACCCAGACCACTCATAGTACAACACTTAGCTAGCGAGCTAGGACCCTGGAGGACCCAGACAACTCATAGTACAGCACTGGGCTAGCTAGGACCCTGGAGGACCCAGACCACTCATAGTACAGCACTTAGCTAGCTAGGACCCTGGAGGACACAGACCACTCATAGTACAGCACTTAGCTAGCTAGGACCCTGGAGGACCCAGACCACTCATAGTACAGCACTGGGCTAGCTAGGACCCTGGAGGACCCAGACCACTCATAGTACAGCACTTAGCTAGCTAGGACCCTGGAGGACACAGACCACTCATAGTACAGCACTTAGCTAGCTAGGACCCTGGAGGACACAGACCACTCATAGTACAGCACTTAGCTAGCTAGGACCCTGGAGGTCCCAGACCACTCATAGTACAGCACTTAGCTAGCTAGGACCCTGGAAGGCCCAGACCACTCATAGTACAGCACTTAGCTAGCTAGCTAGGACCCTGGAGGACCCAGACCACTCATAGTGCAGCTCTTAGCTAGCTAGGACCCTGGAAGACCCAGACCACTCATAGTAGAGCACTTAGCTAGCTAGCTAGGACCCTGGAAGACCCAGACCACTCATAGTACAGCACTTAGCTAGCTAGCTAGGACCCTGGAAGACCCAGACCACTCATAGTACAGCACTTAGCTAGCTAGGACCCAAGAAGACCCAGACCACTCATAGTACAGCACTTAGCTAGCTAGGACCCTGGAGGACCCAGACCACTCATAGTACAGCACTTAGCTAGCTAGGACCCAGGAAGACCCAGACAACTCATAGTACAGCACTTAGCTAGCTAGGACCCAGGAGGACACAGACCACTCATAGTACAGCACTTAGCTAGCTAGGACCCTGGAGGACACAGACCACTCATAGTACAGCACTTAGCTAGCTAGGACCCTGGAGGTCCCAGACCACTCATAGTACAGCACTTAGCTAGCTAGGACCCTGGAAGGCCCAGACCACTCATAGTACAGCACTTAGCTAGCTAGGACCCTGGAGGACCCATACCACTCATAGTACAGCACTTAGCTAGCTAGGACCCTGGAGGACCCAGACCACTCATAGTACAGCACTTAGCTAGCTAGCTAGGACCCTGGAGGACACAGACCACTCATAGGACAGCACTTAGCTAGCGAGCTAGGACCCTGGAGGACCCAGACCACTCATAGTACAGCAACGTGCTTCTTCTTCTTCATTCTTCTTCTTCTTCATTCTTCTTTTTCATTCTTCTTCTTCATTCTTCTTCATTCTTCTTCATTCTTCTTCTTCTTCATTCTTCTTCTTCATTCTTCTTCTTCATTCTTCTTCCTGTATCCAGTGTATTTTCTTTCTTAAATGTGTCTGTACGTGTTTGGGGGTGATTGTTCCCCAGAAAGCTTTGTAGCTTTCGTAGCACTTAACTATTCACGAAAACCCCCGATGACCTAAACCCAGAATACACTGGGTCACAACGGTAGGGGTGATTGTTCCCTAGAAAGCTTTGTGGCTTTCGTAGAACTTAACTAGTCACGAAAACCCTTGGTGACCTAAACCCAGAATACACTGGGTCACAACGGTAGGGGTGATTGTTCCCCAGAAAGCTTTGTAGCTTTCGTAGCACTTAACTAGTCACGAAAACCATCGATGACCTAAACCCATAATACACTGATTCACAACGGTAGGGGTGATTGTTCCCCAGAAAGCTTTGTGGCTTTCGTAGCACATAACTAGTCACGAAAACCATCGATGACCTAAACCCATAATACACTGATTCACAACGGTAGGGGTGATTGTTCCCCAGAAAGCTTTGTGGCTTTCGTAGCACATAACTAGTCACGAAAACCCTCGATGACCTAAACCCATAATACACTGGGTCACAACGGTAGGGGTGATTGTTCCCCAGAAAGCTTTGTAGCTTTCGTAGCACTTAACTAGTCACAAAAACAACACAACACTTGGGGCGGCAGGGTAGCCTAGTGGTTAGAGCATTGGACTAGTAACCGAAAGGTTGTACGTTCAAAATCCCCGAGCTGACAAGGTACACAATCTGTCGTTCTGCCCCTGAACAGGCAGTTAACCCACTGTTTCTAGGCCGTCATTGAAAATAAGAATTTGTTCTTAACTGACTTGCCTAGTTAAATAAAGGTAAAATAAATAAATAAAAAACAACGGTAACCTGCTTCATTTTTGGTGGATTTGTTGTTGTTGTTGTTGTTGTTGTTCACTTCAGGCACTTCAGAAGATCGATGGTCTAACGGTCAAAGATTTAACAGTTGTTATTCTCTCCTTGCTGATTGGCTGGTTATTATCAAGAGAAATAAAGTGTTACGTTAGCTACCAAGTTTTAGGGATACCCTGCTCCCTATAAAGTGTACTACGTTTGACCATGGCCCATAATGGACTATGTAGAGGATAGGGTGGCATTTAGGACGCAGAGGGAACTCACACTCTCCCCTGGTTGTTTGGGAGACAAATAACTCACACTCTCCCCTGGTTGTTTGGGAGACAAATAACTCACACTCTCCCCTGGTTGTTTGGGATACAGGCATAACTCACACTCTCCCCTGGTTGTTTGGGAGACAAATAACTCACACTCTCCCCTGGTTGTTTGGGATACATGCCTAACTCACACTCTCCCCTGGTTGTTTGGGATACAGGCCTAACTCACACTCTCCCCTGGTTGTTTGGGATACAGGCCTAACTCTCACTCTCCCCTGGTTGTTTGGGATACAGGCGTAACTCATACTCTCCCCTGGTTGTTTGGGATACAGGCATAACTCACACTCTCCCCTGGTTGTTTGGGAGACAAATAACTCACACTCTCCCCTGGTTGTTTGTGATACATGCCTAACTCACACTCTCCCCTGGTTGTTTGGGATACAGGCCTAACTCTCACTTTCCCCTGGTTGTTTGGGATACAGGCATAACTCATACTCTCCCTTGGTTGTTTGGGATACAGGCATAACTCACACTCTCCCCTGGTTGTTTGGGAGACAAATAACTCACACTCTCCCCTGGTTGTTTGGGATACATGCCTAACTCACACTCTCCCCTGGTTGTTTGGGATACAGGCCTAACTCTCACTCTCCCCTGGTTGTTTGGGATACAGGCGTAACTCATACTCTCCCTTGGTTGTTTGGGATACAGGCATAACTCACACTCTCCCCTGGTTGTCTGGGAGACAAATAACTCACACTCTCCCCTGGTTGTTTGGGATACATGCCTAACTCACACTCTCCCCTGGTTGTTTGGGATACAGGCCTAACTCTCACTCTCCCCTGGTTGTTTGGGATACAGGCCTAACTCTCACTCTCCCTTGGTTGTTTGGGATACAGGCGTAACTCATACTCTCCCCTGGTTGTTTGGGATACAGGCCTAACTCTCACTCTCCCCTGGTTGTTTGGGATACAGGCCTAACTCACACTCTCCCCTGGTTGTTTGGGATACAGGCCTAACTCTCACTCTCCCCTGGTTGTTTGGGATACAGGCGTAACTCACACTCTCCCTTGGTTGTTTGGGATACATGCCTAACTCACACTCTCCCCTGGTTGTTTGGGATACAGGCCTAACTCTCACTCTCCCCTGGTTGTTTGGGATACAGGCCTAACTCTCACTCTCCCCTGGTTGTTTGGGATACAGGCCTAACTCACACTCTCCCCTGGTTGTTTGGGATACAGGCCTAACTCTCACTCTCCCCTGGTTGTTTGGGATACATGCCTAACTCACACTCTCCCCTGGTTGTTTGGGATACAGGCCTAACTCTCACTCTCCCCTGGTTGTTTGGGATACAGGCGTAACTCACACTCTCCCCTGGTTGTTTGGGATACAGGCCTAACTCTCACTCTCCCCTGGTTGTTTGGGATACATGCCTAACTCACACTCTCCCCTGGTTGTTTGGGATACAGGCGTAACTCACACTCTCCCCTGGTTGTTTGGGATACAGGCGTAACTCACACTCTCCCTTGGTTGTTTGGGATACAGGCATAACTCACACTCTCCCCTGGTTGTTTGGGAGACAAATAACTCACACTCTCCCCTGGTTGTTTGGGATACATGCCTAACTCACACTCTCCCCTGGTTGTTTGGGATACAGGCCTAACTCACACTCTCCCCTGGTTGTTTGGGATACATGCCTAACTCACACTCTCCCCTGGTTGTTTGGGATACATGCCTAACTCACACTCTCCCCTGGTTGTTTGGGATACAGGCCTAACTCACACTCTCCCCTGGTTGTTTGGGATACAGGCCTAACTCACACTCTCCCTTGGTTGTTTGGGATACAGGCGTAACTCACACTCTCCCCTGGTTGTTTGGGATACAGGCGTAACTCACACTCTCCCCTGGTTATTGCTCATCGCTACAGGGCCACAGACCTAGACCACTCTCACAACATCAAAGGGCCCTAATGTGGAAAATTGTGTATACTTCACCCTCAGAAGATTTACAGTCAAACAATTTATATAATGACTCTCTCTCTCTGCTGTGGGATCAGGCTGTCCAGACTAATGACTCTCTCTCTCTGCTGTGGGACCAGGCTGTCCAGACTAATGACTCTCTCTCTCTGCTGTGGGACCAGGCTGTCCAGACTAATGACTCTCTCTCTCTGCTGTGGGATCAGGCTGTCCAGACTAATGCCTCTCTCTCTCTCTGCTGTGGGACCAGGCTGTTCAGACTAATGACTCTCTCTCTCTCTGCTGTGGGACCAGGCTGTCCAGACTAATGACTGTCTCTCTCTCTCTGCTGTGGGACCAGGCTGTCCAGACTAATTACTCTCTCTCTCTGCTGTTGGACCAGGCTGTTCAGACTAATGACTCTCTCTCTCTGCTGTGGGACCAGGCTGTCCAGACTAATGACTCTCTCTCTCTCTGCTGTGGGACCAGGCTGTCCAGACTAATGACTCTCTCTCTCTGCTGTGGGACCAGGCTGTCCAGACTAATGACTCTCTCTCTCTCTGCTGTGGGACCAGGCTGTCCAGACTAATGACTCTCTCTCTCTCTCTGCTGTGGGACCAGGCTGTTCAGACTAATGACTCTCTCTCTCTGCTGTGGGACCAGGCTGTCCAGACTAATGACTCTCTCTCTCTCTGCTGTGGGACCAGGCTGTCCAGACTAATGACTCTCTCACTCTCTCTCTGCTGTGGGACCAGGCTGTTCAGACTAATGACTCTCTCTCTCTCTGCTGTTGGACCAGGCTGTCCAGACTAATGGCTCTCTCTCTCTCTGCTGTGGGACCAGGCTGTCCAGACTAATGACTCTCTCTCTCTCTCTCTCTCTCTCTGCTGTGGGACCAGGCTGTCCAGACTAATGACTCTCTCTCTCTCTGCTGTGGGACCAGGCTGTTCAGAATAATGACTCTCTCTCTCTCTGCTGTGGGACCAGGCTGTCCAGACTAATTACTCTCTCTCTCTCTGCTGTGGGACCAGGCTGTCCAGACTAATGACTCTCTCTCTCTCTGCTGTGGGACCAGGCTGTCCAGACTAATGACTCTCTCTTTCTCTCTGCTGTTCGACCAGGCTGTCTAGACTAATTAACTACAAAGCTTTGGGGAAACTAACTCACCGCTGATTGGTTATCGTCTCTCCTTACAGGGACGGACCTGACCAAGGATCTCCTCAGATTGGTCAGTTCAGTGGGAACACGCCCCAGAAAGAGGTCTATACCACAGCCAATCATGTCCTCATCAAGTTCCACAGTGATTTCAGCACTAGCGGGTTCTTTGTACTTAGTTACCATGGTGAGTAGTGCCCTTTTAAAGTGTCTACTTAGTTACCATGGTGAGTAGTGCCCTTTTACAGTTTCTACTTAGTTACCATGGTGAGTAGTGCCCTTTTACAGTTTCTACTTAGTTACCATGGTGAGTAGTGCCCTTTTAAAGTTTCTACTTAGTTACCATTAGTTACCATGGTGAGTGTTCCCTGTTAAAGAGACTGCTTCAGCTGTAATGATTTTGATTCAAATGAACCAGTATATTAAATAGAACCCTAGACTGGACATTGGTAAAATAATGAACTTACAGCATTCATGAACTTACTGCCTTTACGAATTTATAGTCATTATGAACTTAGTGTTTATGAACTTAGTGTTTATGAACTTACTGCATTAATGAACTTAGTCTTTATGAACTCAGTCTTTATGAACTTACTGTGTTTATGAACTTAGTCTTTATGAACTTAGTCTTTATGAACTTAGTCTTTATGAACCTACAGTGTTTATGAACTTAGTCTTTATGAACTTAGTCTTTGTGAACTTAGTCTTTATGAACTTAGTCTTTATGAACCTACAGTGTTTATGAACTTAGTCTTTATGAACTTACTGCATTAATGAACTTAGTCTTTATGAACTTAGTCTTTATGAACTTAGTCTTTATGAACTTAGTCTTTATGAACCTACAGTGTTTATGAACTTAGTCTTTATGAACTTAGTCTTTATGAACCTACAGTGTTTATGAACTTACTGCATTAATGAACTTAGTCTTTATGAACTTACTGCATTAATGAACTTAGTCTTTATGAACTTAGTCTTTATGAACTTAGTCTTTATGAACTTAGTCTTTATGAACTTAGTCTTTGTGAACTTAGTCTTTATGAACTTAGTCTTTATGAATTTATAGTCATTATGAATTTACAGTCTTGATGAACAGCCCAGAGGGATCTAAGACTATCTCAATTAGTCTTTCCTTGATTCCTCTCCTTGCCTCCTTCTCAACCATAATGGAAGGTCCCTCCCCTTAGATCTTCTTCTCTGCGTTTTGAGAAGGAGGTAAGGAGGAGAGTGGTTGAAAGGAATAGAGGGGAAGCTGAATTAAGTCAATGAAAACCTCGGGCTCCCCGATTGACGCAGTGATCTGAGGCAGCGGTCTGAGGCAGCGGTCTGAGGCAGCGGTCTGAGGCAGTACTAGAGGCGTCACTACAGACTGTGGTTCGATTCCAGGCTGTATGACAGCGGTCTAAGGCACTGCATCTCAGTGCTAGAGGCGTCACTTCAGACCATGGTTTGATTCCAGGCTGTATCACAGCGGTCTAAGGCACTGCATCTCAGTGCTAGAGGCGTCACTACAGACCGTGGTTTGATTCCAGGCTGCATCACAGCGGTCTAAGGCACTGCATCTCAGTGCTAGAGGCGTTACTACAGACCGTGGTTCAATTCCAGGCTGTATCACAGCGGTCTAAGGCGCTGCATCTCAGTGTTAGAGGCGTCACTACAGACCGTGGTTCGATTCCAGGCTGCATCACAGCGGTCTAAGGCACTGCATCTCAGTGCTAGAGGCGTCACTACAGACCGTGGTTTGATTCCAGGCTGCATCACAGCGGTCTAAGGCACTGCATCACAGTGCTAGAGGCGTCACTACAGTCCCTGGTTCGAATCCAGGCTGCATCACATCCGGCCGTGATCGGGAGTCCCGTAGGACGGTGCACAATTGGCCCGTCGTCGTCTGGGTTTGGCCGTCATTGTATATAAGACTTAGTTCTTATAACTGACTAGTTAAATAAATACTGTAGGAGCACATGGGTCCGGATGAGGCTGACGTATTGATTACTATGCTGTTGTCACCACCTTTATTAGCTGGTTGTATTTTAGTCCATTCTGCTCCCTAGCGCCTTGTTGTTCTTATTGTCACGATTTATACTGATAAAAACCTGGATATCAACAGTCATCTTACCACAGTTTGAATTATCATGCCTTTTTTTATGATCGTGGTTGAGGTTCATAATCATGATAGCTGGACATTCTATGGATTTACAGGCTTAGAAGTGTGATGAGTTGACAGGATGAAGGAGGGGTGATGACAGTTTGATGAGCTGACAGGATGAAGGAGGTGTGATGAGCTGACAGGATGAAGGAGGGGTGATGACAGTTTGATGAGCTGACAGGATGAAGGAGGTGTGATGACAGTTTGATGAGCTGACAGGATGAAGGAGGTGTGATGAGCTGACAGGATGAAGGGGGTGTGATGACAGTTTGATGAGCTGACACGATGAAGGAGGTGTGATGAGATGACAGGATGAAGGGGGTGTGATGACAGTTTGATGAGCTGACAGGATGAAGGAGGTGTGATGACAGTTTGATGAGCTGACAGGATGAAGGAGGGGTGATGACAGTTTGATGAGCTGACAGGATGAAGGAGGGGTGATGACAGTTTGATGAGCTGACAGGATGAAGGAGGTGTGATGACAGTTTGATGTGCAGACAGGATGAAGGAGGGGTGATGAGCTGACAGGATGAAGGAGGTGTGATGACAGTTTGATGAGCTGACAGGATGAAGGAGGTGTGATGACAGTTTGATGAGCTGACAGGATGAAGGAGGTGTGATGAGCTGACAGAATGAAGGAGGTGTGATGACAGTTTGATGAGCTGACAGGATGAAGGAGGTGTGATGAGCTGACAGGATGAAGGAGGTGTGATGACAGTTTGATGAGCAGACAGGATGAAGGAGGTGTGATGAGCTGACAGGATGAAGGAGGTGTGATGAGCTGACAGGATGAAGGAGGTGTGATGACAGTTTGATGAGCTGACAGGATGAAGGAGGTGTGATGACAGTTTGATGAGCTGACAGGATGAAGGAGGTGTGATGAGCTGACAGGATGAAGGAGGTGTGATGAGCTGACAGGATGAAAGAGGTGTGATGACAGTTTGATGAGCTGACAGGATGAAGGAGGTGTGATGACAGTTTGATGAGCTGACAGGATGAAGGAGGTGTGATGACAGTTTGATGAGCTGACAGGATGAAGAAGGTGTGATGACAGTTTGATGAGCTGACCGGATGAAGGAGGTGTGATGAGCTGACAGGATGAAGGAGGTGTGATGACAGTTTGATGAGCTGACAGGATGAAGGTGGTGTGATGACAGTTTGATGAGCTGACAGGATGAAGGAGGTGTGATGAGCTGACAGGATGAAGGAGGTGTGATAACAGTTTGATGAGCTGACAGGATGATGAAGGAGGTGTGATGACAGTTTGATGAGCTGACAGGATGAAGGAGGTGTGATGACAGTTTAATGAGCTGACAGGATGAAGGAGGTGTGATGACAGTTTGATGAGCTGACAGGATGAAGGAGGTGTGATGAGCTGACAGGATGAAGGAGGGGTGATGACAGTTTGATGAGCTAACAGGATGAAGGAGGTGTGATGACAGTTTGATGAGCTGACAGGATGAAGGAGGTGTGATGAGCTGACAGGATGAAGGGGGTGTGATGACAGTTTGATGAGCTGACAGGATGATGGAGGTGTGATGACAGTTTGATGAGCAGACAGGATGATGGAGGTGTGATGAGCTGACAGGATGAAGGACGTGTGATGACAGTTTGATGAGCTGACAGGATGAAGGGGGTGTCATGACAATTTGATGAGCTGACAGTATGAAGGAGGGGTGATGACAGTTTGATGAGCTGACAGGATGAAGGAGGGGTGATGACAGTTTGATGAGCTGACAGGATGCATATCAAGAGCCGAACTCTTGTGTTGATACGTAAGTTAATGTTTACCTTCTATTGTTGTTGTTCTTTATTGTTGTTGTTTATTGTTGTTGTTTATCCCCCTTCACAGCATACCAACTGAGAGTGTGTCAGTCTCCTCCAGCTGTTGCCAACGCAGAAGTCCTCACAGAACATGACGAGTTTGAAATAGGTCTGTCACCTTTTATACATGTGTTTGTTTGGTTGGTGAGTTGTTTGGTTGGTGGGTTGTTTGGTTGGTGGGTTGTTTGGTTGGTGAGTTGTTTGGTTGGTGGGTTGTTTGGTTGGTGAGTTGTTTGGTTGGTGGGTTGTTTGATTGGTGGGTTGTTTGGTTGGTGGGTTGTTTGGTTGGTGAGTTGTTTGGTTGGTGAGTTGTTTGGTTGGTGAGTTGTTTGGTTGGTGAGTTGTTTGGTTGGTGAGTTGTTTGGGTAGTGAGTTGTTTGGTTGGTGAGTTGTTTGGTTGGTGAGTTGTTTGGGTAGTGAGTTGTTTGGTTGGTGAGTTGTTTGGTTGGTGGGTTGTTTGGTTGGTGAGTTGGCTGGTTGGTGAGTTGTTTGGTTGGTGAGTTGTTTGGTTGGTGAGTTGGCTGGTTGGTGAGTTGTTTGTTTGGTGAGTTGTTTGGTTGGTGAGTTGTTTGGTTGGTGAGTTGTTTGGTTGGTGAGTTGTTTGGTTGGTGAGTTGTTTGGTTGGTGAGTTGGCTGGTTATTTCTCTGTATTCATTCATTTATTTATATCAAAGTGGCGCAGTGCAAGCTGTGTTGCTACAGATGCTGGTTTAATACCCGTGCCGCCCTCGACTGGGGAGACCCATGAGATGACTGTAGGTTTTTGGTTTCTCTCCCTCTAAAAACATAAATAATTCTAAATGACAAATTAGTAACAATGTCTCACCCCATGTTCAAGACTGGGTTTTTTTCTCGCTCATTTTACGTTATTTGAAAACAAAATCAAAATATTTAAGAGGCATTTCACTAATAACGGCGCAGGCTAAGGAAACATTCCCGTTGTTCTTAGTGCCAGTCTGCACCTTCAAACTAAAACAATTTAACTAATAATGGCATCTTTACGCTTTCGTTAATAAAATATTGATAAAAATAACTCTTTCAAAATGTTTATTTAGTTATAGATCCATAATGAATTACTATGGGAATAAATATTACTGGTTTATAGAAATACTGAAACAAAATTGTCTAATGAAGGTAAACAACTTTTTGTTTACTGGGAAAATACTCTTTCAAATACACACGGTCACGTTGTACAGCGCCATCATGGCTTTTAGTAGGGCTGTATTTTTATAAATATTATTTGGGCCTTTAATTCAGATTACAATCGCTCACTGTCGTTTATTTTTTATTAAACAAAATAATCTCCAGAATATCATTATTGTCACGCTCCGAGCCCTTGGTTCTCTATGGTGTTTAGGTCAGAGCGTGACTAGGGGTGGGTGTTCTAGTCATTCTATTTCTAAGTTGGTGAGTTGTATGTTTCCCAAGTAGAGGCAGCTGGTAATCGTTGCCTCTAATTGGGGATCATATTTAGGAAGCCCTTTCTCACAGCTTTGTGGGATATTGTGTTTGTTGCACCACGTAGTCATGGATTCATTGCTTTAAAAAAACAAAAACAAATGTTTTGTTGAAAAGTTTCACTTTAAATAAATATGTGGAACTCAAATCATGCTGCGCCTTGGTCCGTCCATTTCAACAATCGTGAAATTGCCGTGAACATCTATTTCATCACTGTTTTGCGCTGCTCTGAGACAAGCATGGAGAAACTAAAATATTGAATTATATTCCATGACATTATTAAGATACATCTGTTCACTGAATTTCAGCAAGTCTGATAAATAATCAAGTTAGGTTTCTCCAGAAATGTTTATTTAATTATTTCCTTCCTTTATTTAACCAGGCAAGTCAGTTAAGAACAAATTCTTATTTTCAATGACGGTCTAGGAACAGTGGGTTAACTGCCTGTTCAGGGGCAGAACGACAGATTTTTACCTTGTCAGCTCAGGGATTTGAACTTGCAACCTTCCGGTTACTAGTCCAATGCTCTAACCACTAGGCTACCCTGCCGCCCCAAATAATGTATTCTAAATAACAAACTGGCTTTATTTACAAATTTGTGAGAATGTCTCACCCCATGTTCAAGAACTGCCTTTTTCTCGCTCACTCTAGGTTAAATGAAAAACAAATCTCCAAAAAACGCCAAATAAATCAATGCTAATCCCACTTTGTAACACAATAAAATGGGAAGAAATCCACGCTCTCTGAATACATTTGCAAGGCCCTGTTTCCTTCCAAGATACGACAATATGGTTGTATCAAAGGAACCCCAGCTCTTCATCAGAATGTCCATCTTGATAATGTCTTGACGGCTACAGTATTGTCGTCAGACTTGGGTTCAAATAGTATTTGATTTATTTAAAATATTTTAGCTGTGCTTGTCTGAGCTGACCTGGCATCTGATTATATCAAGCCAGGCCTGGTGGTGTTTAGTGATGTCTATGCCTCCTATCTGAAAGACTGTGTGTGTGTGTGTGTGTGTGTGTGTGTGTGTGTGTGTGTGTGTGTCTGTCTGTGTGTGTGTGTGGTTCCTCCAGGGGACATTATCCGGTACCAGTGCCTGCCAGGGTTCACCCTGTTGGGCTCGGAGATCCTGACGTGCAGGCTGGGGGAGAGGCTCCAGATGGACGGCCCTCCACCTCTCTGCCAAGGTTAGCATCGGCTGCATCTGTAATGGCGTCCCCTATGTAGTACACTGCTTTTGACCAGGGGTCATAGATCTCGAGAGCTTCTAAACTGAAAGCATCACTCAAATCAAATCAAATTTATTTATATAGCCCTTCGTACATCAGCTGATATCTCAAAGTGCTGTACAGAAACCCAGCCTAAAACCCCCCAAACAGCAAGCAATGCAGGTGTAGAAGCACGGTGGCTAGGAAAAACTCCCTAGAAAGGCCAGAACCTAGGAAGAAACCTAGAGAGGAACCAGGCTCTGAGGGCTGGCCAGTCCTCTTCTGGCTGTGCCGGGTGGAGATTATAAACCTAGAGAGGAACCAGGCTATGAGGGGTGGACCAGTCCTCTTCTGGCTGTGCCGGGTGGAGATTATAAACCTAGAGAGGAACCAGGCTATGAGGGGTGGACCAGTCCTCTTCTGGCTGTGCCGGGTGGAGATTATAAACCTAGAGAGTAACCAGGCTATGTGGGGTGGCCAGTCCTCTTCTGGCTGTGCCGGGTGGAGATTATAACAGAACATGGCCAAGATGTTCAACTGTTCATAAATGACCAGCAGGGTCAGATAATAATAATCACAGGCAGAACAGTTGAAACTCAGAATTCCAACATTCCTCTTATAACCAACCGTTTGTCTCTGCTGTAAAAAGTAATGCACAGTATAGGGAATACGGTGCCGTAGTGACACATTGTCCTGGGCTATAAAGCACAGAGAGTTCACATTACGGAAATAGGTTTGACCTTTTATTTAATTTCATTCTTCTGTTTGTTGATGTCCGCTGTACACGTTCCTGTATAGAGTCGGGGAAAATATTGAGCTCTCTGTCGACGTAATCTATCTTTGTTTTTTTTTTTAAACCTGTCGTTTTTTTTACATTCTGTTCGTTGATATCAGCTTCAAATGTTTTCCTGCTCATTTTTTTGTTGCCTGAACATTTCACATTTTGTTGGCCACGTTAACCTTTCTGTTCTATTACCTTACCTCTTTAAAAAAAAAGGCCTGAAGAAAGAAAGCTAGTTGTCAGAATAACAATATGGTTCGAGAGTGTTGTCGTTAAATCATACATGCCACTCTTCAGTACTGAGAAAGGTGCTGATGTATATAGTCACCATCATTTTACCATCAGAAGGTATCTGTCTCCTGTACTGAGAAAGGAGATGATATAAACAGTAACCATCAGAAGGTATCTGTCTCCAGTACTGAGAAAGGAGATGATATAAACAGTAACCATCAGAAGGTATCTGTCTCCAGTACTGAGAAAGGAGATGATATAAACAGTAACCATCAGAAGGTATCTGTCTCCAGTACTGAGAAAGGAGATGATATAAACAGTAACCATCAGAAGGTATCTGTCTCCAGTACTGAAAGGAGATGATATACAGTGCCTTGCGAAAGTATTCGGCCCCCTTGAACTTTGCGACCTTTTGCCACATTTCAGGCTTCAAACATAAAGATATAAAACTGTATTTTTTTGTGAAGAATCAACAACAAGTGGGACACAATCATGAAGTGGAACGACATTTATTGGATATTTCAAACTTTTTTAACAAATCAAAAACTGAAAAATTGGGCGTGCAAAATTATTCAGCCCCTTTACTTTCAGTGCAGCAAACTCTCTCCAGAAGTTCAGTGAGGATCTCTGAATGATCCAATGTTGACCTAAATGACTAATGATGATAAATACAATCCACCTGTGTGTAATCAAGTCTTCGTATAAATGCACCTGCACTGTGATAGTCTCAGAGGTCCGTTAAAAGCGCAGAGAGCATCATGAAGAACAAGGAACACACCAGGCAGGTCCGAGATACTGTTGTGAAGAAGTTTAAAGCCAGATTTGGATACAAAAAGATTTCCCAAGCTTTAAACATCCCAAGGAGCACTGTGCAAGCGATAATATTGAAATGGAAGGAGTATCAGACCACTGCAAATCTACCAAGACCTGCCCGTCCCTCTAAACTTTCATCTCATACAAGGAGAAGACTGATCAGAGATGCAGCCAAGAGGCCCATGATCACTCTGGATGAACTGCAGAGATCTACAGCTGAGGTGGGAGACTCTGTCCATAGGACAACAATCAGTCGTATATTGCACAAATCTGGCCTTTATGGAAGAGTGGCAAGAAGAAAGCCATTTCTTAAAGATATCCATAAAAAGTGTTGTTTAAAGTTTGCCACAAGCCACCTGGGAGACACACCAAACATGTGGAAGAAGGTGCTCTGGTCAGATGAAACCAAAATTGAACTTTTTGGCAACAATGCAAAACGTTATGTTTGGCGTAAAAGCAACACAGCTGAACACACCATCCCCACTGTCAAACATGGTGGTGGCAGCATCATGGTTTGGGCCTGCTTTTCTTCAGCAGGGACAGGGAAGATGGTTAAAATTGATGGGAAGATGGATGGAGCCAAATACAGGACCATTCTGGAAGAAAACCTGATGGAGTCTGCAAAAGACCTGAGACTGGGACGGAGATTTGTCTTCCAACAAGACAATGATCCAAAACATAAAGCAAAATCTACAATGGAATGGTTCAAAAATAAACATATCCAGGTGTTAGAATGGCCAAGTCAAAGTCCAGACCTGAATCCAATCGAGAATCTGTGGAAAGAACTGAAAACTGCTGTTCACAAATGCTCTCCATCCAACCTCACTGAGCTCGAGCTGTTTTGCAAGGAGGAATGGGAAAGAATGTCAGTCTCTTGATGTGCAAAACTGAGAGACATACCCCAAGCGACTTACAGCTGTAATCGCAGCAAAAGGTGGCGCTACAAAGTATTAACTTAAGGGCCATGATTTTGCACGCCCAATTTTTCAGTTTTTGATTTGTTAAAACAGTTTGAAATATCCAATAAATGTCGTTCCACTTCATGATTGATTCATGATTCACAAAAAATACAGTTTTATATCTTTATGTTTGAAGCCTGAAATGTGGCAAAAGGTCGCAAAGTTCAAGGGGGCCGAATACTTTCGCAAGGCCCTGTATAAACAGCTTTTATTTTGTAGTGCTACCAAGGGACAAAGCTTTAACACAGTGAACCAGTACTCTGTACCCTGAGGCTCTGTCACACCCACACCCACACCCACACCCACAGTCACAGTCACAGCCACAGTCACAGTCACAGCCCCAGTCACAGCCCCAGCCACAGTCACAGCCACAGTCACAGCCCCAGTTACACCCACAGTCACACCCACACCCACAGTCACAGCCCCAGCCACAGCCCCAGCCCCAGCCACAACCCCAGCCACAGTCACAGCCCCAGTCCCAGTCACAGCCCCAGTGACAGCCCCAGCCCCAGTCACAGTCACAGTCACAGCCCCAGGGCTCACATCACTCTGTCCTCTCTGACCTCTAACATCACTCTGTCCTCTAACATCACTCTGTCCTCTCTGTCCTCTAACATCACTCTGTCCTCTAACATCACTCTGTCCTCTCTGACCTCTAACATCACTCTGTCCTCTAACATCACTCTGTCCTCTCTGACCTCTAACATCACTCTGTCCTCTAACATCACTCTGTCCTCTAACATCACTCTGTCCTCTAACATCACTCTGTCCTCTAACATCACTCTGTCCTCTCTGACCTCTAACATCACTCTGTCCTCTAACATCACTCTGTCCTCTAACATCACTCTGTCCTCTCTGTTCTCTAACATCACTCTGTCCTCTAACATCACTCTGTCCTCTAACATCACTCTGTCCTCTAACATCACTCTGTTCTCTAACATCACTATGTCCTCTAACATCACTCTGTCCTCTCTGTCCTCTAACATCACTCTGTCCTCTAACATCACTCTGTCCTCTAACATCACTCTGTCCTCTAATATCACTCTGTCCTCTCACATCACTCTGTCACTCTCTGTCCTCTTTCCACCCACAGTACAATGTCCTGCTAACGAGGTCCGCTTCGACTCCACGGGGGTGATCCTGAGTCCCGGCTACCCAGACAGCTACCACAACCTCCAGACGTGTTCCTGGCTCATCAACGTAGAGAAGGGCTACAACGTCACCCTCCACTTCCAGCTCTTCCAGACAGAGAAGGAGTTTGACATCCTGGAGATATTTGACGGTGGGACATTTATCAACGTCACTTTGAGTATCGCAGTTAATCCTCTCTCTTCACATCTCTCATCGCAGGATAATTTGCAAAAATGACCACAGATTTGATCTGTCATGTGAAAGCTTTAGATAATGAATCCCTCAGCCATTAATTGTACTTTTTTAAACTCAGACCTTACTCCAAGCACCCTTCCAAGCACCCTTCCAAGCACCCTTCTTACCACCATTACTTTACCTAAGTAAACTATGACAGAAATTTGTCCCTTCCAGTTTTATCATTGAAACAAAACAAGGCATCAGTTTGCTTTAGGACCATACGGACGCTTCTGATAGGTTGTTTGGAGTGTTTACCCGACAAAATATACAATAATAACTAATGATAATAATAATACATTTATTGTGAGTGGAAACTTGAAAGTCGTGAGAATGTTGTGCAACAATTTCACATGGAAATAGCTTTTGATATCTATAATATAGCCCACAGTAACCTACATGCAGTGTTCAGTACCAGCCCACAGTAACCTACATGCAGTGTTCAGTGCCAGCCCACAGTAACCTACATGCAGTGTTCAGTGCCAGCCCACAGTAACCTACATGCAGTGTTCAGTGCCAGCCCACAGTAACCTACATGCAGTGTTCAGTGCCAGCCCACAGTAACCTACATGTGGTGTTCAGTGCCAGCCCACAGTAACCTACATGCGGTGTTCAGTGCCAGCCCACAGTAACCTACATGCAGTGTTCAGTGCCAGCCCACAGTAACCTACATTGCGGTGTTCAGTGCCAGCCCACAGTAACCTACATTGCGGTGTTCAGTGCCAGCCCACAGTAACCTACATGCAGTGTTCAGTGCCAGCCCACAGTAACCTACATGCAGTGTTCAGTGCCAGCCCACAGTAACCTACATGCGGTGTTCAGTGCCAGCCCACAGTAACCTACATGCGGTGTTCAGTGCCAGCCCACAGTAACCTACATGCAGTGTTCAGTGCCAGCCCACAGTAACCTACATGCAGTGTTCAGTGCCAGCCCACAGTAACCTACATGCGGTGTTCAGTGCCAGCCCACAGTAACCTACATGCAGTGTTCAGTGCCAGCCTACAGTAACCTACATGCAGTGTTCAGTGCCAGCCTACAGTAACCTACATGCAGTGTTCAGTGCCAGCCTACAGTAACCTACATGCAGTGTTCAGTGCCAGCCCACAGTAACCTACATTGTGGTGTTCAGTGCCAGCCCACAGTAACCTACATTGCGGTGTTCAGTGCCAGCCCACAGTAACCTACATTGCGGTGTTCAGTGCCAGCCCACAGTAACCTACATGCAGTGTTCAGTACCAGCCCACAGTAACCTACATGCAGTGTTCAGTGCCAGCCCACAGTAACCTACATGCAGTGTTCAGTGCCAGCCCACAGTAACCTACATGCAGTGTTCAGTGCCAGCCCACAGTAACCTACATGTGGTGTTCAGTGCCAGCCCACAGTAACCTACATGCGGTGTTCAGTGCCAGCCCACAGTAACCTACATGCAGTGTTCAGTGCCAGCCCACAGTAACCTACATTGCAGTGTTCAGTGCCAGCCCACAGTAACCTACATTGCGGTGTTCAGTGCCAGCCCACAGTAACCTACATGCAGTGTTCAGTGCCAGCCCACAGTAACCTACATGCAGTGTTCAGTGCCAGCCCACAGTAACCTACATGCGGTGTTCAGTGCCAGCCCACAGTAACCTACATGCAGTGTTCAGTGCCAGCCTACAGTAACCTACATGCAGTGTTCAGTGCCAGCCTACAGTAACCTACATGCAGTGTTCAGTGCCAGCCTACAGTAACCTACATGCAGTGTTCAGTGCCAGCCCACAGTAACCTACATTGCGGTGTTCAGTGCCAGCCCACAGTAACCTACATTGCGGTGTTCAGTGCCAGCCCACAGTAACCTACATTGCGGTGTTCAGTGCCAGCCCACAGTAACCTACATGCAGTGTTCAGTGCCAGCCCACAGTAACCTACATGCAGTGTTCAGTTCCAGCCCACAGTAACCTACATGCAGTGTTCAGTGCCAGCCCACAGTAACCTACATGCAGTGTTCAGTGCCAGCCCACAGTAACCTACATGCAGTGTTCAGTGCCAGCCCACAGTAACCTACATGCAGTGTTCAGTGCCAGCCCACAGTAACCTACATTGCAGTGTTCAGTGCCAGCCCACAGTAACCTACATTGCGGTGTTCAGTGCCAGCCCACAGTAACCTACATGCAGTGTTCAGTGCCAGCCCACAGTAACCTACATGCAGTGTTCAGTGCCAGCCCACAGTAACCTACATGCAGTGTTCAGTGCCAGCCTACAGTAACCTACATGCAGTGTTCAGTGCCAGCCTACAGTAACCTACATGCAGTGTTCAGTGCCAGCCTACAGTAACCTACATGCAGTGTTCAGTGCCAGCCCACAGTAACCTACATTGCGGTGTTCAGTGCCAGCCCACAGTAACCTACATTGCGGTGTTCAGTGCCAGCCCACAGTAACCTACATTGCGGTGTTCAGTGCCAGCCCACAGTAACCTACATGCAGTGTTCAGTACCAGCCCACAGTAACCTACATGCAGTGTTCAGTACCAGCCCACAGTAACCTACATGCAGTGTTCAGTGCCAGCCCACAGTAACCTACATGCAGTGTTCAGTGCCAGCCCACAGTAACCTACATGCAGTGTTCAGTGCCAGCCCACAGTAACCTACATGCAGTGTTCAGTGCCAGCCCACAGTAACCTACATGCAGTGTTCAGTGCCAGCCCACAGTAACCTACATGCAGTGTTCAGTGCCGGCCTACAATGTATGATACTTCTAAAAACGTTTTTACATTGTGAAGGACTTTGACATTAATTCATGATTTTATGTATTCGTCTGTAAGACCATGGGCTAAATAGGTGCATGTAAATTGCATTGGATTGTGTTATATGATGCAAGAAACCACTTAAAAAAAAATATATATATATATATTATTATTATCACCATACAGGAATTAGACACTGTACCCCTCTGACTATTGGTTTATTTGCACATTCAAGCCTGTCTCAAAATACAATACAGTCCCTTTAATTTTGTTTTTACCTGACTGGCTTTTCACCGACAGCATGTAATGTAGCCGACACGTTTTGTGTTCTTGTAGGAAGCAGTAACTCCCCATTGTTGACCGATACTTCTCTATAACTGGGCTAACAACTCGCTAAATAACAAAGACTATCTACATAGAGAGATGTTAGGACATGTTAGGACATGTTAGGACGCCGCTCTGCGCTCTGATCTGAAAAGAGCAGACACTCGCCCGGTGATTGAAAGACCTCTCCCCAATATACTTCTAGTCCGTTGCTCTCTGGCTCTGCCTACAACTAAATCCCAGGCTCAATCTTGCAAAGTTAGATTTGGTTTGGTTTGTTACATTGAAAATGGGCTGATATAATGCTGATTCCTAAAAAATAAATAAAAAAACGTTGATCTACAATATATAGTGTAAACTAGTTGGGCGAACTCAGCGAAGTTGGATCTCTGTGCCGACTGGCTTTGCTTCTGCGCATCAGTCCTGCAGGAGGGCGCACCGCCGGGCAAGCGCGACGTTTAGAGGGAACATTATTCACGAAGATTGTAAAATTGAGTTAACCCTACTTTATTGAGGTCTGAGTCAAAGCAATATGGCTATTTGCTAGTGTAATTGACTACTTAAAGATGAATAAACTGCACTGCAAGGTCGAACCAATACAACGAATCACGCTTTGAATTCCAATAGAGGAGCTAACCAGCCAACAAGTGTGGTTACACATTACATGTAATACACTACACAGTACATGTAATAGACTACACAGTACATGTAATACACTACACAGTACATGTTATACAGTACATGTAATACACTACACAGTACATGTAATGCACTACACAGAGGAGCTAACCAGCCAACAAGTGTGGTTACACAGTACATGTAATACACTACACAGAGGAGCTAACCAGCCAACAAGTGTGGTTACACAGTACATGTAATACACTGCACAGTACATGTTATACAGTACATGTAATACACTACACAGTACATGTTATACAGTACATTTAATACACTACACAGTACATGTTATACAGTACATGTAATACACTACACAGTACATGTTATACAGTACATGTAATACACTACACAGGACATGTTATACAGTACATGTAATACACTACACAGGACATGTTATACAGTACATGTTATACAGTACATGTATTATAGTATATGTTATACAGTACATGTATTATAGTATATGTTATACAGTACATGTATTATAGTATATGTTATACAGTACATGTATTATAGTACATGTTATACAGTACATGTTATACAGTACATGTTATACAGTACATGTATTATAGTATATGTTATACAGTACATGTTATACAGTACATGTTATACAGTACATGTAATATAGTATATGTTATACAGTACATGTTATACAGTACATGTTATACAGTACATGTTATACAGTACATGTTATACAGTACATGTATTATAGTATATGTTATACAGTACATGTATTATAGTATATGTTATACAGTACATGTATTATAGTATATGTTATACAGTACATGTTATACAGTACATGTTATACAGTACATGTTATACAGTACATGTATTATAGTATATGTTATACAGTACATGTTATACAGTACATGTTATACAGTACATGTTATACAGTACAGGTTATACAGTACATGTATTATAGTATATGTTATACAGTACATGTATTATAGTATATGTTATACAGTACATGTATTATAGTATATGTTATACAGTACATGTTATACAGTACATGTTATACAGTACATGTTATACAGTACATGTATTATAGTATATGTTATACAGTACATGTTATACAGTACATGTTATACAGTACATGTTATACAGTACATGTATTATAGTATATGTTATACAGTACATGTATTATAGTACATGTTATACAGTACATGTAATATAGTATATGTTATACAGTACATGTTATACAGTACATGTTATACAGTACATGTATTATAGTATATGTTATACAGTACATGTATTATAGTATATGTTATACAGTACATGTATTATAGTATATGTTTTACAGTACATGTTATACAGTACATGTTATACAGTATATGTTATACAGTACATGTATTATAGTAAATGTTATACAGTACATGTATTATAGTATATGTTATACAGTACATGTTATATAGTACATGTTATACAGTACATGTTATACAGTACATGTATTATAGTATATGTTATACAGTACATGTTATACAGTACACACTTGGAGGGAATGTTCCACCTATTAACTATCTGACCTCTGATGATGTCACATTGTGTGCTTTTCTGTGTTTGTGGAGCCAGAACATTCACCTGAAACAGCATTAACATCTCTCTGTGTCTCTGTCCTAACAGGTCCTAACATCTCTCTGTGTCTCTGTCCTAACAGAACATTCACCCGAAACACCATTAACATCTCTCTGTGTCTCTGTCCTAACAGAACATTCACCTGAAACACCATTAACATCTCTCTGTGTCTCTGTCCTAACAGAACATTCACCTGAAACACCATTAACATCTCTCTGTGTCTCTGTCCTAACAGAACATTCACCTGAAACACCATTATTTTATACACTCAATTCTCCTCCCTCTGCATTTGTCTGTGTCACTCTGTGTCTCTGTCCTAACAGGTCCTAACATCTCTCTGTGTCTCTGTCCTAACAGGTCCTAACATCTCTCTGTGTCTCTGTCCTAACAGGTCCTAACAGGTCCCAACAGGTCCTAGCATCTCTCTGTGTTTCTGTCCTAACAGGTCCTAACATCTCTCTGTGTCTCTGTCCCAACATGTCCTAACATCTATCTGTGTCTCTGTCCTAACAGGTCCTAACATCTCTCTGTGTCTCTGTCCTAACAGGTCCTAACATATCTCTGTGTCTCTGTCCTAACAGGTCTCTTTGTCTCTGTCCTAACAGGTCCTAATATCTATCTGTGTCTCTGTCCTAACAGGTCCTAACATCTCTCTGTGTCTCTGTCCTAACAGGTCCTAACAGGTCCTAACATCTCTCTGTGTCTCTGTCCTAACAGGTCCTAACATCTCTCTGTGTCTCTGTCATAACAGGTCCTAACATCTCTCTGTGTCTCTGTCTTAACAGGTCCTAACATATCTCTGTGTATCTGTCTTAACATGTCCTAACATCTCTCTGTCCTAACATGTCCTAACATCTCTCCGTGTCTCTGTCCTAACAGGTCCTAACATCTCTCCGTGTCTCTGTCCTAACAGGTCCTAATGTCTCTCTGTGTCTCTGTCCTAACAGGTCCTAGCATCTCTCCGTGTCTCTGTCCTAACAGGTCCTAACATCTCTCTGTGTCTCTGTCCTAACAGGTCCTAACATCTCTCTCTCCTAACATGTCCTAACATCTCTCTGGGTCTCTGTCCTAACATGTCCTAACATCTCTCTGTCCTAACCATTCCTAACATCTCTCCGTGTCTCTGTCCTAACAGGTCCTAACATCTACAGCCAGAGCCTGGCATCCCTCAGCGGTGACATCACCACGCCCTTTAACCTCACGACCTCTGGTCATCAGTTGCTTCTGCGCTGGTCGTCTGACCACGGCACCAACAGGAAGGGCTTCCACGTCAGATATGTGGGTGAGTATCAAAGTATGTATCCTGTTAATAATGACTTTCCTTCACCCAGCACGTCTTCATCCACCCCGCTATACTACACAACCAATAGGAGTCATTAACGTCATGGTACAGGGCCCCTACCAGAAATAGACTGGCCATTGGGCAGTTCTGGACGATTTTATTTATTTATTTATTTATTTCACCTTTATTTAACCAAGTAGGCAAGTTGAGAACAAGTTCTCATTTACAATTGCGACCTGGCCAAGATAAAGCAAAGCAGTTCGACACATACAACAACACAGAGTAACACATGGAGTAAAACAAACATACAGTCAATAATACAGTATAAACAAGTCTATATACGATGTGAGCAAATGAGGTGAGATAAGGGAGGTAAAGGCAAAAAAAGGCCATGGTGGCAAAGTAAATAGAATATATACATATTCCCAGTCCATCCCTGGGCCCCGTCCATCCCTGATCCCAGTCCATCCCTAGGCCCCGTCCATCCCTAGGCCCCGTCCATCCCTAGGCCCCGTCCATCCCTAGGCCCCATCCATCCCTAGGCCACGTCCATCCCTAGGCCCCGTCCATCCCTAGGTCCCGTCCATCCCTGATCCCAGTCTATCCCTGGGCCCCGTCCATCCCTAGGCCCCGTCCATCCCTAGGCCCCGTCCATCCCTGATCCCAGTCCATCCCTGGGCCCTGTCCATCCCTAGGCCCCGTCCATCCCTGGGCCCCGTTCATCTCTAGGCCCCATCCATCCCTAGGCCCCGTCCATCCCTAGGCCCCGTCCATCCCTGATCCCAGTCCATCCCTAGGCCCTGTCCATCCCTAGGCCCTGACCATCCCTAGGCCCCGTCCATCCCTAGGCCCTGTCCATCCCGAGGCCCCATCCATCCCTGATCCCAGTCCATCCCTAGGCCCAGTCCATCCCTAGGCCCCGTCCATCCCTAGGCCCCATCCATCCCTGATCCCAGTCCATCCCTGGGCCCCGTCCATCCCTAGGCCCCAACCATCCCTAGGCCCCGCCCATCCCTGATCCCCGTCCATCCCTAGGCCCCGTCCATCCCTAGGCCCTGTCCATCCCTAGGCCCAGTCCATCCCTAGGCCCCGTCCATCCCTAGGCCCCGTCCATCCCTAGGCCCATACGTGGGCCCCAATACCGAAAACAAACCGGCCTGTAGGATTCCCTACTAATTCCTTACAGAACAGGAATTCGTCTAGCCATCAGCATCATCACTGTGTTGTGATGAAATCACTGGCCACTTTAAATAATGAAATCACTAGCCACTTTAATAATGAAACACTTGCCACTTTAATAATGAAACACTGGCCACTTTAATAATGAAACACTAGCCACTTTAATAATGAAACACTAGCCACTTTAATACTGAAACACTAGCCACTTTAATACTGAAACACTAGCCACTTTAATACTGAAACACTAGCCACTTTAATACTGAAACACTAGCCACTTTAATAATGAAACACTAGCCACTTTAATAATGAAACACTAGCCACTTTAATACTGAAACCCTAGCCACTTTAATACTGAAACACTAGCCACTTTAAATAATGAAATCACTAGCCACTTTAATAATGAAACACTTGCCACTTTAATAATGAAACACTGGCCACTTTAATAATGAAACACTAGCCACTTTAATACTGAAACCCTAGCCACTTTAATACTGAAACACTAGCCACTTTAATAATGAAACACTAGCCACTTTAATACTGAAACCCTAGCCACTTTAATACTGAAACACTAGCCACTTTAATACTGAAACACTAGCCACTTTAATACTGAAACCCTAGCCACTTTAATACTGAAACACTAGCCACTTTAAATAATGAAATCACTAGCCACTTTAATAATGAAACACTTGCCACTTTAATAATGAAACACTGGCCACTTTAATAATGAAACACTAGCCACTTTAATAATGAAACACTAGCCACTTTAATACTGAAACCCTAGCCACTTTAATACTGAAACACTAGCCACTTTAATACTGAAACACTAGCCACTTTAATACTGAAACACTAGCCACTTTAATACTGAAACACTAGCCACTTTAATACTGAAACACTAGCCACTTTAATACTGAAACACTAGCCACTTTA